>NC_142934.1:79095059-79172559 GCF_046866305.1 Octopus bimaculoides | reverse complement strand
CGTTCCACACCATGTGCCGCGTCAGATTCGCTCGCCCGCCCGCCCGCCGGCAGCCGCCCAACTGTTCGTGCTGTCGCCATCGGCCTATCGGTATCCTCCTCCTCATTGCCCGCGTCATCGCTACGCCGAGCTCTCCGACTCAAAGGCATGTCCTTGCCTCTCCTTTCTGCCGACGGTCGGACCCGCCTAACCCGCCACGCGATCGACGCTACACGGCCGGCGCGTCCACGATTCTTCCGCCGACTCCCGCCCGCCTGCCCGCCTCGCAGTGAGCGCCCTCGCCCTTGCTGTCGCCGTCGTTCCACGCCTCGCGCCGCATTAGATTCGCTACTATCTGTTGTACTGGTCGTTGTTGAGGCCCCAGGTATTCTTAGGCTTCACACTGCTGATTTCCTCCACAAAATCAAGATGACAGTGGCCTGTCTGAGAAGTGAGCCCCAAGAGGTTGAGGTGGTTGTTGTAGTGAGTGTTGCTGGCCATTTTCTGAGGCAATGCCATTCTAATTATATCCATAAGGCACTGCCAAACATGCCATTAAGACTGCTGGGGTATAACCTGTTACTCCACCACTTTATCTTTTGCTTATTAATTCACCACCACACCACATCACTTTTTTTTTTCTTATTTTGTTTCCTTGAAGTAATTCTGGGGATTTTTTCTTGATAACGTAATCTTTTATTTTTTTTAATCCTTTTTCATTTTTTCCTTCCTGCAACAATATGTTGCTAAATAAGAATTTAAAGTAGAATCTTTCACCTTTCACATTTATAAATAGGTTTTACAGCTGTTTCCAGTTTCAATGTTCTAATATCTTTCACAGCCTTGGATTTTTACCTCATCCTGTTAATTCATATATAGATATAATATATATAATTATAAACAGGGAAAAAGCATGAACAACCTTAATTGATATTCAAACATTATTAGGTTTTCATCAGAGGCATCTACATCATTCTGATAGTCTCTAGAGAAATGAATAGCCAAACTGTTTATATACTCAACAAATGCAGCAGTTACTCTATGAAGGAGTCCCTAATTTGCATACCGAAAGTGTTTAACATTCTATATTATATATATATGTATGTATGTATGTATGAAATGGCTACCAACTTGGTATTGCATACAACTGCCTTTGTGCTAATATTACTGATGCACCTTCTTATGTGTTTCAAAGATGATAAAGACATATAACAAGATCCTACTTTGCTCTCCAAGACATCAATTCATTTCAATGAAAGACACAGCGAATGGGTAACCAGAGTACCATGAATCATAATTTGATCCTGCCTGTTGTATGCCTTCCATACAACAAGCTGGATCAAATTCGGGTATTGTCAATGCATGTGATTCTTTAATTACTGCAATGAAAATTCCACCCACATATATATTGCTTCCAACAGCCCAAGCCATAACTTAGGGCAAAAAAACCCCAAATAGTGTGTAAAAAGTACCTGCGTATCTATCAAATTGTAAACTAGGAAATACTTGTGTGACATGAGTACCACTCTCTAAATGTTTGAAGTCATTAAACAGCAACAAACAAAATCAAACTTGATAGACACTGTTCTTCCCCTGTGGATTTACCATACATATGTAAATGCACACATGCACACACACACACACACACACACACACACACACACACACACGCGAGCACACACACACACGCACGCACACGTATGTATTATTTGAATTCTCTGTCTGAAGAATTACTTATAGGAAATCTCTTACATGTCTATATAACATGTAAAACTTTGTAATTCCTATTAGCACATGAAACACATTTAATGGTGAATAAATATACCAAAAAATTTCAAATTCCAGTTTTGTTTTATATCTGTCTATCTGTCTGTCTATCTATCTATCTATATGTGTGTGTGTGTGGGGGGGGTCTGTGTATGTATGAATGTGTAAAGATATACATGTATGCATATACACTATATACACACAGACATCATATTAGTTAACCACTGTTGCTCCCGAATTCCTGTTTTGATATGTCTATTTTTTATCCAACCGGTTTCCAAAATCACCAGCCTCACACACTTGGTGGAGTTGCCTCTTTTATTATCAATGACCCAACGATGCATACCTCATACTAGCTTACATAGTTACGAATAGCAGGCCTCCAGTTACCAGGCATCTGTTCCCCCACACACACTGACTCATGCGAGCACATGCACACATGCAAACACATACAAATTAGTCAATCAAATTTTAATGTAGCTGGATTTTCACATTTTATTTTTTATTTTTGTATTTGTATCAGTACTTATATACTTTTCATCAACCTTCTGGTAAATATTTACTTAGCAACAATAGCTATATCTGGGTGGATATTTACAGAAATTATAACAGTAGCAATAACTTACTGGCATTGTTATGTTGTTAATTACTAGGTGGAAAATAAGCTTTCAGTATTACAGCAGCTTTTAGGTGAATATCATTTTAAAATCAACTTAAATTTAGGTTAATATTATTATCCATTCAGCAGTGATTTGGCTTTCTCAATAAAATTCTTCTTTGTGCCATTCTTTTAACTTCACTTGAATCAAAGTTTATAGAAATGAAATATCAAAACTGTTCATTGCAATATGTTTCCAAATGACTACTTGATGGAATCTGGAATCTGATTAGGATTCCTAATTTGCTGCTCGTGTACTTATAAATGTTCTGATAATATATCTATCAGCTAAAAATGGTTTTTAGTCCCCTCAATTAAAAATATGTCAAAATAGTTCATTTCACAAAAACCATGGTAAGCTGAAGTCCAAGGAGCATAAGAGAGTTCCACAAAATCAAGTCAAAACACATCTATGGCCATTTCAGGAGTTCACTGCCATGGTCCCATTACAAGTTAAAGTGCATCTTGGCAATGACCCCCTCATCAGGATGAACAGGAATTTCACAATCACGTCGTTCACAAGAGTTACAATATGGCTGCAGAAACTAATTTAAAGATAATAATTTATAACAAGACCAGATAGATAGATAGATTACTAGATAGTATATATGAGCATGTCTAGACATGCAACTATATGCATGAGAAGACATACATAAAACAAAACATACAAATCTACATACATACATACATACATACATACATACAAACATACATACATACAAACATACATACATATGTCTTTGTAAGTAGATACTTTTGTTGCAAAAATATTTAAAATAGTTTTATATACAGTTTCACAGTGACAAAAACATTTATTCATGATTTAGTTTAATACATACTACCTACAGTAAATGTATACTTAAACCACAACCCTTAAAGATACATAAACATGCACAAACACCCCCATCAAACACACACACATGTCTACACCCCCGTAAGCTATTGTGTGGGTGATAGGTTGGCACACACACACACACACACACACACATATATATATATATATATATATATAAGCAATGTTAATTCTGTAAATTAGGTATTAACAGTAACTGCACGATAAAGTGAAGTATATTGCCACTTAAATGTGGCTGACCCCTAGGGGTGGATGTTACTGTTGCTTTTAGCCCCAGGAGGACATCTCCTCCAGCTGGCTTATCGACACACTTCTGTGTCCTGTTTGTTTTGCCAACAGTAACATCCACCCCTAGGGGTCAGCCACATTTAAGTGGCAATATACTTCACTTTATCGTGCAGTTACTGTTAATACCTAATTTAGAGAATTAACATTGCTTGTTTTCACTTTTTCGATATCAGTGAATAATTTCACTGGAAAAAGATTCATAAGGTTGCCAAGAATTTATCTCTCTCATCGCAGATCGGTGGCTATCGGACACTGACGAAGGGAAATAACCCTGAAACCCGGGTCCGTTCGTGCTACAGATCACGATGAGAGGGATAACTTCCCTTGGCAAAACAAACAGGACACAGAAGTGTGTCGATAAGCCAGCTGGAGGAGATGTCCTCCTGGGGCTAAAAGCAACAGTAACATCCACCCCTAGGGGTCAGCCACATTTACGTGGCAATATACTTCACTTTATATATATATGTATGTATGCATGCATATATATAAATGTATATGTGCCAACCTATCAACCACACAATAGCTTACGGGGGTGTAGATGTGTGTGTGTGTTTGATGGGGGTGTTTGTGCATGTTTATGTATCTTTAAGGGTTGTGGTTTAAGTATACATTTACTGTAGGTAGTATGTATTAAACTAAATCATGAATAAATGTTTTTGTCACTGTGAAACTGTATATGAAACTATTTTAAATATTTTTGCAACAAAAGTATCTACTTACAAAGACATATGCATGTATGTTTTTATGTATGTATGTATGTATGTAGATTTGTATGTTTTGTTTTATGTATGTCTTCTCATGCATATAGTTGCATGTCTAGACATGCTCATATATAAGAATAAAAGAATATATGCATGTAGCAGGGAATTGTACCAATCTGCCAGAAGGGAAGCTAGGCGACAGGTTTATTTAGCCAGAGGGAAAGCAGATAAGAAAAGATTTGCCAATGTTCTGCGCCGTGAGGACCAAAGACTCGAGGTATTTCGTGTTGCAAGACAGTGTAGGAGAGAGAATAGTGATGTTGTAGGAGAGAAATGTGTTCGCATGGATGATGGTACGCTTGCACTAAATGAGGCTGCAAAGAAAGAGGTCTGGAGATGCCACTACGATAGATTGCTTAATAAAGAGAATGAATAGGAGAAAGAGAGTCTGCCGTATGTCGACCCAACAGAGGGACCAGCTATCCGAGTTGACAGTACCAGGGTAGATAAAGCAATTAAGAGTATGAAGACAGGGAAAGCCCCCAGCCCATCAGGAATCACTGCAGAGATGCTCAAAATATCTGGCAGTGTTGGCTACAGCCTAGTCACCCGTATTACGAACCAGGTGATACACGAAGGAGTCATACCCAATGACTGGTGTAGCAGCACCATAGTAAACTGCTACAAAGGTAAAGGTGACGCTTTAGATACTAATAATTACAGAGGCATCAAGCTGTTAGATCAGGTTATGAAAGTTACGGAGAGGGTCATAGCCCAACTAATTAGGGAGCAAATCAATTTAGATGAGATGCAGTTTGGGTTCGTGCCAGGTAAAAGCACCACTGATGCCATATTTCTAGTGAGACAGCTGCAGGAGAAATATCTAGCCAAGGATAAACCTCTGTACCTGGCCTTCGTTGACATGGAGAAAGCCTTTGACAGGGTCCCCCGATCCCTTATCTGGTGGTCAATGAGGAAACTTGGGATAGAAGAATGGTTAGTGAGAGCTGTGCGAGCCATGTACAGAGATGCTGTCAGTAAGGTGAAGGTTGGAAATGAGTATAGTAATGAATTCCGGGTAGAGGTAGGGGTCCACCAAGGTTCCGTCCTCAGCCCCCTCCTATTTATCATAGTCCTCCAGGCGATCACAGAGGAGTTCAAGACAGGTTGCCCCTGGGAGCTCCTCTATGCTGATGACCTTGCACTAATTGCACAGTCACTATCAGAACTAGAGGAGAAGTTTAAGGTGTGGAAGCAAGGACTAGAATCGAAGGGCCTTAGAGTCAACCTAGCAAAATCCTAATAAGTAGGAAGGTAGATAAAACACAAACCCCTTCAGGTAGATGGCCCTGCTCAGTATGCAGTAAAGGAGTAGGTAGTAACTCTATAAGATGTACCCGGTGCAAGCTATGGACACATAAGAGGTGCAGCAATATCAAAGGCAGATTAACTACAAAGTTAGTTTCTGTATGTGGCAGATGTTCAGGTGCAATAAACACTGTAAACAAACAGGAAGCAACTTCTATCTCATTCCAGGGAGAAAAACTAGAGGTAGTTGATAGCTTCCGCTATATGGGTGACCAAGTTAGTAGTGGGGGTGGGTGCACTGAAAGTGTAACTGCTAGAATAAGAATAGCCTGGGCCAAGTTTAGAGAGCTCTTACCTCTGCTGGCGACAAAGGGACTCTCACTCAGGGTAAAAGGCAGACTGTATGACGCATGTGTACGAACAGCCATGCTACATGGCAGTGAAACATGGGCTGTGACTGCTGAGGACATGCGTAAGCTCGCAAGGAATGAAGCCAGTATGCTCCGTTGGATGTGTAATGTCAATGTGAATACCCGTCAGAGTGTATGTATCTTGAGAGAAAAGCTGAACATTAGAAGCATCAGTTGTGGTGTGCAAGAGAGACGATTGCGCTGGTTTGGACATGTGGTGAGAATGAATGAGGATAGCTGCGTGAAAAAGTGCCACTCCCTAACAGTTGAGGGAACCCGTGGAAGAGGTAGGTCCAGGAAGACCTGGGCTGAGGTGGTGAGGCAAGACCTTCGAACATTGGGCCTCACCGAGGTGATGACTCCTGACCGAGACCTTCGGAAATGTGCTGTGCGTGAGAAGACCCGGCAAGCCAAGTGAGATCGTTGCCAGTGCCCCTGGACTGGCTCTTGTGCGGGTGGCACATAAGATGTACCATCCTGAGCGTGACCGTTGCCAGTACCGCCTGACTGGCCTTGTAGGGTTTTCGAGCGAGATCGTTGCCAGTGCCCCTGGACTGGCTCTTGTGCGGGTGGCACATAAAAGACACCATTTCGAGCGTGGCCGTTTTCGTGCGGGTGACACGTAAAAGCACCCACTACGCTCTCTGAGCGGTTGGCGTTAGGAAGGGCATCCAGCTGTAGAAACTCTGCCAAATTAGATTGGAGCCTGGTGTAGCCATCCGGTTGCACCAGTCCTCAGTCAAATCGTCCAACCCATGCTAGCATGGAAAGCGGACGGTAAACGATGATGATGATGATATATATATGTATATATATATATATATATATATATATATATGCATGCATATATATAAATGTATATATATATATATATATATGCATATATTCTTTTATTCTTTTATTTGTTTCAGTCATTGGACTGTGGCCATGCTGAAGCACCACTTTAGTCGAGCAAATCGACCACAGGACGTATTCTTTGTAAGCCTAGTACTTAATCTATAAGTCTCTTTTTCCGAAATATTTAGTTACTGGTAAGTAAACACACCAGGATCGCTTGTCAAGTGATGGTTGGGAGACAAACACAGGTACGCACACACACACACACACACACACACACACACACACACACATATATATATATATATATATATATATATATATATATATATATATATATATATATATATAGATTGATAGATAGATAGATAGATAGATAGATAGATAGATAAATAGATAGATGATGAGCTTCTTTCAGTTTCCATTTACCAAATCCACTCACAAGGTTTTGGTCAGCCCGAGGTGACAGTAAAAGTCACTTGCCCAAGTTGCCATGCAGTGGGACTGAACCCGGAAACATGTGGTTGGTAAGCAAGCTACTTATCGCACAGTCACTCCTGCACCTAATATATATATATATATATATATAAAAGATAATAAGAGTGAAAAAACTACAGAAGGCTTGTGTTACATGGTTAAAGTATATATTTAAATTATGTCAGAAAAATGTTAGAAAAATGTTATAAAATCTTTTTGGTATATAAACATTGTATTTTGAGAAATAACCGATTTCGTGTTGTCTTTTCAAATTTCTCTACTTCATTGTAACGTGTTCGCTCCAGTCTGAAAAAGAAGAGTTCTAGATAGGGGGAGGTAATTAGGGATTTCTTCCGGTATAGGGGAGATAATCGAAATCTAGGAGGTGGTAGAATTTGATTAATTTACCATGGTTTTGTTCTATATTTTTTTCCCTTTTTTCTCAGTGGGGTGATGAATTTCCTTATTTAAATGTGTTAGCAATGGTTAAGTTTGGGTTTGTATTTTTGAATGAAAAAGGTTTCCTTATTTAGTCTAATCTGTGTTGGTGTTTTAATGGCACATTGATAAAAAGGAAAGATTATAAATTGTGGTAGCATTTGTTTTGCGCATTTCTCAATATGATCACTAAAAGGTATCATTCGGTATTCTGGGTATGCAATCTGCTGGCGGTGCAGAGTGCATCTACGTCTGAGCGATAATCCTGTGGACCCTATGTAGTTCTCGTGGCAGCCCGAGCATCTTATTACATAAATAAGATTTTCTGAGGCACAAGTAAAGTTAGATTTAACTTTGAATTTGTGTCCCTCTTTGAAGAGGAATTCTGAACCTTCTAGAATGTTTGGGCATGTTGCACAATTTGGTCGACCACATTTTTTTACTTTCGCATCTGTTGTTTCGGAAAATAATTTTGCCTTTGTGAGGATCTTTTTCAGTGATTTTGATGATTTTGTGTGTGTGTAAAATTTCCTTTAATTTGGGGTCCTTATGTAGCATTGGTATGTTTTGGGTGATGATGGTGAAGGCTTCTTTGTTTCTGGGGTTGTATGTGGATATGTACGGCAGTATTTTCAGGGAATGTGTGTTGCTGTGTTTAACTTTTCTTAAGTTTTCTATGTTAATTTGTGATGCACGTCTGATTCCATCCTCTATGAGTTGAACTGGGTAGTGTCTGTCAATTAGTGTGTTTTTGAGTTCTTGTAGTCTGTAGTCTCTAGTATTTTCTTCTGACACTATTGTGCATATCCTTCTTGCAAGGTTGAAGGGGTTGTTTGTCTTGGTGTGTCTTGGGTGGCATGAATCAAATAGTAGATATTGTTTGGCGTCTGCTGTTTTGTAAAATATGTCCGTTTCTATTTTTAGGTTTACTTTTTTAATTAGTATATCCAAGAATGGGAGCTCCTTTTGGTTGTACTCCATTGTGAACTGTATGTTTGGGTTGACACTGTTCAATAGACTTTTGAATTTCAAGAGTTCATCTGTGTTTTCATTCCAGAGTATGAAACAGTCGTCCAGGAACCTTTTCCAATTTTCTTTTATGTATTGGTAAAGGGTGTTTCCAAAGGTGGATAAAGATTCCTGGTATATTATTATTTCCAAGTAACCCATTGTTAGGTTCGCAATGACTGGAGCTGCCCTAGTGCCCATAGCAATTCCGGATTTTTGTCGGTAGAAAGTATTGTCAAACATGAAGTGGTTGTTTCGTAAGATGAATTCAACCGATTTAGTAATGAATTCTTTACTGATCCTGTTTGGGATTTCTTTCGGGAATTGATCCAGCCAGAATTGAATTGCCTCAAGTCCATAATCATGAGGTATACTGGTGTATAAATTAATCACGTCAAATGAGACCATGATTGTTTCTTCCTTGACTTTCTTTGGGAGGTGATTTAGCATATCCAAGTCATCTCTCATATAGCTATTTATGTGTTTAAGGAAGGGTTTTAGGAGGATGTCCATAAATAGACTTAGTCTGTGTGTTTCACAGGCTGGGCCAGCTATGATGGGTCGCAGTTTTAGATCCCCCGGGTTTGGTGTATGTATGTATGTCTTTGGTGATTTTTTGATGGTCTCATTTATGATCTGGCTTTTGTGTATTTTTGGCAGACCATAGAAAAGGCTGGGCTTGCATTTGAAGTTTGTTAGAAAATCAATCTCCTTGGTTGTCAGTTCATTTCCATGTGTTTTAATTAGTGAGGACAGGGTTTTCATTATTTTTTGTGGGGTGTAGTTTGTGACTTTTTCATAGTGTTGATTGTCATCCAGCATGGAGATTACTAGGTTTCTATAGTATAATGTGTCCATTATTACAACTGCACTTCCTTTATCTGCTTCCTTAATCGTAATATCTTCATCATCTTGGAGTTCTATTAGTTCCTTCCATTGTGTAGTGTTAAAGTTTGAGTTAACTGTCTGTTTATGCATGGTGTGGTAAGGGAAGTTCTCGATGTGGTTGCAGAATTCATCTAGATTTTTATTTCTACCTTTGTGTGGGATGTGCTCACTTTTGTTTTTGACTAGTGAGTCATCTTCAGTGTTGTGATTGGTAAATGCTTCTGTGAGTTTTAACTTTCTACAGAATTCTGTTATACTGTCCTTCACTTCATTTTGGTTGGCTCTGCGTGGAGTTGGGGTGAATTTTAGCCCTTTTGAGAGGATGTCTATTTTTATGCTTGAAAGAGGTTTGGTTGAGAGATTGATTATCTTCGGTTTTTTCTGATTACTAGATTCCAGCCTGTGTCCTGGTGTCTCTGACCTGGGGCTAAAAAATGTTGTTTGTAATTTTGTTTGTATGAGCTGTCTGTTAGGTTATATGGGATTGGTTCGGGGGAATGGTAGTATTGTTGCCTTAGATTGTTATATGTGTGTGGGTGTCTATGGGTGTTTTGGTTAGTGATGTGTGTAACTCTAGTATGTGGGATGTTTCTTGATCTGGTGTTATTTTGTGTTGTTCTTGAGTTCGGTGGGGGCCAGTAATTTTGGGTCATAGGGTAGTAGTGACTAGCATGTGGTGTGTTTCTTATCCTAGTGTTGTTTTGGGTTGTTATGGGGTGGTTATGCCTGGTATTGAGACGTTGTTGGTGTGTTCTGTTCCTGGTGTATGGGTGATCTTTAGGTTTGGTGCAATCTATTTCATAAATGCGTTGTCTGTAAGCTTGTTCCCTGTTTAGTTTTGGGTGGTTCAAAAGTGGTGGTTGTAAGTGATTTCTATTTATGGTGTATGGAGGGTAATGAGGAGGGTTGTTGTTGATTAAGTGGTTGAAATTGGTGGTGGTTTGTGCGTTGTTCAGTTTTTGTTTATTATTTATAGTTCTTTTCTTTAGGAAAGGATTATCTGTGCTGAATTCTTGTTTAAAAGTTGATTCATATCTTTGGAAGAAATCATTACTTTTTTCCCAGCGTAGGAGAGAGTTTCTTTCTTCCTTTTCAAAGACTTCTTTCCAAAAATTTATGGTATTTTCGAGGGGTTGTCCCTCGGTTTGTTTGTTTATTTCCCTGTGCATCTCTTCGTCGATGTTTTTATATTTTTCTTCATTAGTGGGGGCCCTAAGTCTTAGTAGTTCAATCTCTGATTTTAGATGGAATAGTGCTAACTTTTCCCTGATGGTTCTCTGTCCGTCAGGTTCATTTGGTATTGTTTTGATCTGGAATTTGCGTGGGAGAATAATTGGTGTTGAGTTCATCCATCCCTCGTAAATATCTGCTTTGTTGGAATTTTTTATCATATTCCAGTAAGTGAGTTTTCTATTATGGAGGCTTGTATTCCAAATATTCTCTATTTTTCTTTTTGTTAAATAGACTTGTGTAAGTATGGTGTCCTGATGTGTTTCATTTGGTGTGCGTTGGCTGTTGTTCGGTTTGTTTGTGAATACCGACTTTAGTGTAGTACACAGAAGGCGCAATGGCCCAGTGGTTAGGGCAGCGGACTCGCGGTCATAGTATCGTGGATTCGATTCCCAGACCGGGTGTTGTGAGTGTTTATTGAATGAAAACACCTAAAGCTCCACGAGGCCCCGGCAGGGGATGGTGGCGAACCCTGCTGTACTCTTTCACCACAACTTTCTCTCACTCTTTCTTCCTGTTTCTGTTGTGCCTGTAATTCAAAGGGGCCAGCCTTGTCACATTGAATCTCCCCGTGAACTACGTTAAGGGTACACGTGTCTGTGGAGTGCTCAGCCACTTGCACGTTAATTTCACGAGCAGGCTGTTCCATTGATCGGATCAACTGGAACCCTCGATGTTGTAAGCGACGGAGTGCCAACAATAAATATGTATATATATATATATATATATATATATATATATATATTATTTTGTTTAAAAGAGTTCCAACACTGTCTGTTTTTTTATGTTTTATTTATATTCCTGCAAAACCAATGTGGGATATAGAATATGGAATATACAATATATAATATAATATACAATATATAATATAAAATAAAAGACAGAAAACCAGCCAGCCTATTACAGTCTGTTAAAGTCTGTCATACTGGCCATGATGAAATACTACAAAGTATAGAAAATATGAAATACCACAAGGTATAGAAAATATTCGCCTTTATATATATATATATTTATATATTTAATCCTTTATATTGAACACTCAATATTTCATCTATTCAATAAGACATATTCCATATATTCAATAAGACATTCAATACTTTATTTCATAGTACCATCCATTTTTATTTTATATTATATATTGTATATTATATTATATATTGTATATTCCATATTCTATATCCCACATTGGTTTTGCAGGAATATAAATAAAACACAAAAAACAGACAGTGTTGGAACTCTTTTAAACAAAATAGTATATTCCTCTATACACAATCATACAAAAAAACCCCCTTTTTTGTATTTATTTTTACTCGCATATATATAAGGGACGTTCGGCTAGGTTCGGACTCCCCCGTCGCCCGTCACTTCCACTTGGCCAACCACTCTCCCTCTAACATCTCCGTTTTGGGCCTCGCCCTGCACCATGGGTCCACTCCCTCGCGACTCCACTTGGAGCAATGCTACATTTTTAAACTTAATTCTTCTTTCCCCTTCGGACTCAACGCAGCCCTCTCTTCCTTATGACTCTCCCCTTTACGTCTATGCAACACTTTTCTTTATTGTTTTTTTTTACCCTCCCCTCGTCCCCTTTACATTATATCCATTATTCTCTTGTTATTACACTCACTACATTTTTCCACTTTTTATCTCACCCCTTCCTACACGCACACATACCCACACACAAAAAATACATGCACCCATACACACACATGTAAGCACACCTACCCCCAACACACCACACACACACAACACATATGCATGCACTCACACGCTCAGACTCGCCCACACACTTATACAAACGCACATACACACGCACACTTGCGCATACACACACACTCTAACAATCACGCAAACATACACACACACACACACCCAAGCATACACACCCTTGCACACATAACCCACATATACCCCCGTTCACAAATACCTCCCACACACCTGACAACCCATACATACCCCCATTCACACATACCTCACATACCTCCCATACACCTACACACACACCTCCCACACACCTTACATATACATCGCCCACATACATGACAAACATACATGCGCGCCCTCACACACACATATAGACGAACGCGCATATATACACACACACACCCATATATACGCGCACGCCTACATACACAGCCGCATACACATGCATACACATACACACAGGAGTGCACACACAAAATAACACACATACCTGGCACACATACGCACGCACACACATAAACACACGCATACACACCTCTCACATACACAAAACCACACACACACATACACAACACACATACACATATACACACATGCACATACGCACACACACCTCTCACATACACAATACTCACTCACATACATAACACACACGCATGCACAAAAACATACACATACACGCACACACAAAAAATATACACACACGCGCACACGGAAACATACATACAGACACACATAAACACACATAAATACACACACACCCGTACCTAACACTCACAATCCCACACACACATACACACACACACGCACACACCCACATACACACACACTTCTCACCAACACTACACACTCACACAGACACGCATACAATCACACACACATGGGCATAAACAACACACGCACGTACAATAGCAAACGCACGCACACACACGTACACAGCAACGCACATATACACAACATACACATACACACAAACACACACGCACGCACAAAACATACGCATACACACACGCGCACATACGAAATACACACACACACGTACACGTACCCAACACCTACAACCCCACACAAACACGAACACACACACACACACAAACACACACATACATATGCACACACACGTTCTGTTATCACACACACACTCGCAGACTCTCGCGCACGCACAGATATTCATCTCCCTTTTTCACTCTCCTGTCTTAGAAAGAACTTTTCCCCCATCACCTCCTCTTCCGGTCTTTTCACAATGTAACCTCGTGGGCATTGGTACCATTTTCCTCTTTCTCCGTTTTTCCATTCTCCGAACTTTCCATCTTTCCGATGAAGGGCTACGCCCGAAACGTCATACACTCTCTCTTTCCTTTCCTGGAGCGTCCAATAACTATCCGTATCACATCCTCACTCTGTTGTTTTTTTGTTATTGTTTTTTTGAACTTATTTATATATATATATATATATATATATATATATATATATTATTTTGCTTAAAAGAGTTCCAATACTGTCTGTTTTTTATGTTGCAGAACTAATGTGGGGTATAGAATATGGAATATACAATATATAATATGATATACAATATACAATATAAAATAAAACAAAATAAAAATGGATGGCACCATGAAAGAAAGTATTGAATGTAGATGAAATATTGAGTGTTCAATATAAAGGATCAAATATATAAATATATATACATATATATTATTCTCTCACTCTCAGTCAAACATGCTGCTACTTATATAAGTTCAGCTACTTCATTCTCACAAGAGGAGTCACAATTCTCACACTAACAATATATACATATATATATATATATATATATATATATGATATAAAAATTATATATGTATGTGTGTGTATGTATATATATATATGTATATATATTCACACACACACAGATATGATATATGTATGTATGTTTGTATGTATATAGATATATTTACATATGTATGTGTGTGTGTGTGTGTATTTATGTGTGTGTGTTTGTGTCTGTGTCTGTCTCACCACCATTGCTTGACAACTGATGTTGATGCCTTTACGTCCCCATAATTAGCGGTTCGGCAAAAGAGACTGATAAAATAAGCACCCGGCTTACAAAGAATAAGCCCAGAGGTTAATTTCTTTTACTAAAGGTGGTGTTCCAGCATGGTCACAGTCAAATGTCTGAAACAAGTAAAGGAGTAAAAGTTATATATATATATATATATATATATATATATATATATATATATATATATATATATATATATATATATGTATATGTATGTATACATATATATATATACACACACATGCATATACCTGCATATTTCAATATATATATAATGAATATATAATACAATATATTTACACACACACACACCCCATTTACATGCAAGAGTAGTCCCTCAATTCATTGAGTCAATTAGTCATGGGAAAATGCATCAAGTTACCAAAATTTACACAACTTTATAAACACACACCCGAACACACACACACGCACACGCGCGCACACACACGCACACGCACACACACACACACACACACACACACACACACACACACACACACACACACACACACACACCAGACCTGTATATATATAGGTTGTTTACATCCTGGATCGCTTCATTTTTAAAAAACTACTTATCGTTTAAACACATAATCGCTCCTCGTGTGTAATCTTCGTCTCTTCATTTAGCAACAAACAAGCTGTCACAATGAAGAATTTAAGGTAATTAATTCAATTATATGATTAACAAAAATTTACTCTCACGTTACAAAGACTTTTGCATTAAATTGTTTTGTTTGTTGAATTTATATCACTTGTACTATTAAGTTTGCATATTATTATAATGTAAGTATTTTTCTTATATTTGTGTCAGTCATTAGACTGAGGATATCCTGGGGCACCACCTTGAAGAATTTTCAGTTGAATGAATCGACCCCAGTACCTATTTGTTCTTTCTTTCCAAGCCTTGTACTTATTTTAGCAGTCTCTTTTACTGAACTGCTAGTTCATGTGGACATAAACACGCTAGCACTTGTCATCAATCAGTGGTGGGAGACAAACACAAAGGCACATATACATACATATATAAACTTATATGTATGATGGGCCTCTTTCAATTTCCATCGACCAAATTCACTCGCAAAGCTTTCATCAGTCTGAGGTTATAGTAGTAAACACCTAACCAAGGTGCCACACAGTGTGACTGAACCGAGAACTAGACAAACATAAAGGCACATATACATACATATATAAACTTATATGTATGATGGGCCTCTTTCAATTTCCATCGACCAAATCCACTTGCAAAGCTTTCATCAGTCTGAGGTTATAGTAGTAAACACCTGACCAAGGTGCCACACAGTGTGACTGAACCGAGAACTATGTAGTTAAGAAGCAAGCTTCTAATCATACAGCCATGTCTATGCCTATAGCAAAATTTAATCTAAATATTAATGTTAAAGCAATGAGGTGGCATAATTGTTAGAGCATCAGACCAAATGCTTAGCAGCATTTCTTAATAAATGTTAACAAAAGTTAATATATGGGGCACAGGTGTAGCTGTGTGGTTAGAAAAGTGCTTTGTAACCACATGGTTTCAGGTTCAGTTCTACTGTGTGGCACCTTGGGCAAGTGTCTCAGACTGACCGACACCTTGTGGGTAGATTTGGTAGACAGAAACTGAAAAAAACCTGTTGTGTGTGTGTGTGTGTGTGTGTGTGTGTGTGTGTGTGTGTGTGTGTATATATATATATATATATATATATATATATATATATATATATATATATATATATGTACATGTGTATGTATGTGTGTGTGTGTGTGTGTTTGTCTGTTTGTCTGTCTTTGTGCCCTCAATCACCACTTATCAACTTGTGTTGGTGTGTTTACATCCCTGTAACCTAGCATTTCAGTAGAAGATACTGATAGATTAAGTATCAAGCTTAAAAAAAAAAAAAAACACCATTAGAGTCAATTCATTTGACTAAAGATTCTTCAAGGTGGTGCCCCAGCATGGCCACAGTCCAATGACCGAAACAAGTGAAAGATAAAAGACGAATATACCAGGGCCTGATCAGCTACTATCTGTTGTACTGGTCGTTGTTGAGGCCCCAGGTATTCTTAGGCTTCACACTGCTGATTTCCTCCACAAAATCAAGATGACAGTGGCCTGTCCGAGAAGTGAGCCCAAGAGGTTGGGGTGGTTGTTGCAGTGAAGTGGATGTGGTTGTTGTAGTGAAGTGGATGTGGTTGTTGTAGTGAGTGTTGCTGGCCATTTTCTGAGGCAATGCCATTCTAATTATATCCATAAGGCACTGCCAAACATGCCATTAAGACTGCTGGGGTATACCCTGTTACTCCACCACTTTATCTTTTGCTTATTAATTCACCACCACACCACATCACTTTTTTTTTTCTTATTTTGTTTCCTTGTTGAAGTAATTCTGGGGATTTTTCTTGATAACATAATCTTTTATTTTTTTTAATCCTTTTTCATTTTTTTCCCTCCTGCAGAAATATGTTGCTAAATAAGAATTTAAAGTAGAATCTTTCACCTTTTACTTGTTTCAGTAATTAGGCTGTAGCCATGCTGGAGCACTGCCTTAAAGAATTTTTAGTAGAATTAATTATCATCATCATTATCATTTAACGTCCGCTTTCCATGCTAGCATGGGTTGGATGATTTGACTGAGGACTGGCAAGCCAGATGGCTGCACCAGGCTCCAATCTGATCTAGCATTTGTATTGAGTCTGTGTCTCTAGCATGGACTGCATTGACTGCATGCTTGCCTTCATACAGGAAACACCATTGGATTAAAGAAATTACAACTCTGACCATCCCATCTTTTTGAAGATCAGTGACTACATAGTCTAATATATCCTTTCTTCTTTATTGAAGTTAGTAGGGTATGATTTGAGGGAGATTTGGTTGCTATTCTTAGCAGATCAAAGGACCACAAAGCAGCTTTACCATTGGCTTGGTTTGCCTTGGACATTTAAATGAGATTTAGTAAACTCAATGTTTCTCCATGCTGTACGCATTTTTCTTTGATGAAATTAGTTGAACTGGTTCTCTGAGGCAAATATTTTGGTCACATGCTCTTCCGGTTTGTTAACCCCTTTTAGTCACTATTTATGATATGTACCTTTTCTGAAAACAGTGTACCTTTTCTGAAAACAGGATACAAACAATGAGTGAAGTGAGAAAATATAAGAGTCAATAACCTTTATATTTCATTGGTACACACTTACATTTAAATGGACTACATTGTTGAGGAAGTAGGTATTTTAGTGATAAACACAGCACAATGGTGGTAACAGGATATGAAGTCTGGACTTCTGATATACACACACACACAGGTTGAACACTTCAGTTGTTTATTTGAAGCATTTCTTTATTTCTAATAATGTTTTCTAGTAATAGGCTGAAGGTCTGAAATTTTGTGGAAAGAGCAGTTTTCATACTAAATGAACTCAGTATTTGATTGGTAATTTATTTTATTTACTCTGGAGAGGTAAAAGGGAAGATTAATCTTGGTGGGGTTTGAACTCAAGATGTAAAGATTCAAGACAAATACTGCAAGTCATTTTTGTCCAACACTTTTATTTCTAATTATACATATATTTGTGGAATTATGTCATTTTAAGAATTATCTTTTATTGCTTCATCAGAGGAAGAACAATGCTCATGACCTTTTTCAGAACCTTCTAGACTAGCTGGAGGAAGAGGGGAATTATCTATAGACCGGAGACCCGATCTGAATTCTTGAAACATAATGGATTCTGCTAAAGGCATATATGGGTCAGTTAGAGTTAATTCCGTTGAACCAGATGACAAATAGATTGATATGAAGAATATATTATACTCAATAATCTCAAGTGAACACTGTGTCAGACAAATGGCTAACTGTAGGCATTTGTAAATATTTAATTCAGAGATCTGTTATTGTTATTTAGAGAGAATTGCAACAGACTGTGTGTCCTAGGCTTAGGATTGTGCTATGTTCCTGGGAGAGGGTCTTGACCTTCAATGCTCATTATAAAAGGTTGCCATAAGAAGAAGCATTGTGCTTCAGTAAATAATAGTATCATTGTATAAACTGATAATTTGCTTATTTGTTTGCATTGTTGAACTCTCAGTCCCTTACCTCCTACCACAACCACCATGACCACCACATGAGTTTGGAAAAAGCAATAGGAAGACAATGTGTTTGATGGTGCCTCCAACAGCCTATTGCACTCTGGAACATGAATTTACTACATAACTGTTCTTGTTTATACTGAGACAAGGCCTCAAATTGTATAAAGGAGGAGAATGAGGAGGAGATGGCAAAAAAGAATAGTTAATTAAAACGAGCACAATAATTCATTGATATATATTTTATGCACCCCACCCCCACTGCCAAAATAAAGATAAAAACAAAGTTGGACCTGTTGAGATTTGAACTCAGAAAGTAAAGAAACATATGGGCCTCACATAGGCAATGACGAAAGACCAAGACCTCTGGAGATATGCTGCGACTGCGAAGACCCGGCAAATAAAGTGAATTTACAGCTGTAACCTACACCAGTGTAGCATAACGAGTCCTAGCCCACTCAAAAGTACCTTGGATAATAGGGCGACTTGCTGTGTTTGAGGAGACCAATTGAGTCAAGTATATCAACATCAAAATAAAAACCAAATGGAAATTGTAGTTGTGATCCCTGTGCCGGTGGCACGTAACAAGCACCATCCAAACATGGCCGATGCCAGCACTGCCCTGACTGGCTTCCGTGCCAGTGGCACATAAAAAGCACCAACCGATCGTGGTCATTGCCAGCTTCCTCTGGCCCCTGTGCTGGTGGCACATAAAAAGCACCAACCGATCGTCGTCATTACCAGCTTCCTCTGGCCCCTGTGCTGGTGGCACATAAAAAGCACCAACCGATCGTGGTCATTGCCAGCTTCCTCTGGCCCCTGTGCTGGTGGCACATAAAAAGCACCCACCACACTCTCGGAATGGTTGGCATTAGGAAGGGCATCCAGATGTAGAAACACTGCCAGATCAGACTGGACTCTGGTGCAGCCTCCTGGCTTCCCAGACCCCAGTTGAACCGTCCAACCCATGCTAGCATGGAAAACGGACGTTAAACGATGATGTTGATGATGATGATAATGATATAGTCAATATAACATCTATCAGAATAAGAAGCACACTCTAAAGAATAGAGCATCATCATCACCATCATTTAATGTCTGCTTTCCATGCTGGTATGGGTTGGACATTTTGACTGAGGACTGGCAAGCTAGTAGGCTGCACCAGGCTCCAGTCTTATCTGGCAAGGCTTCTACAGCTGGAGGCCCTTCCTAACGTTAACTGCTCTGAAAGTGTAGAGGGTGCTTTTTACATGCCACTGGCATCGACCACATTTGAATGGTGTTGTTTATGTGCCACCGGCACAGGAGTTAGTCAGTGGGTACTGGTATTGATCACGTTCAGATGGTGCTTATAACGTGTCACCAACATGAGTGCCAGTCAAGCAGCACTGGCATCGGCCATGACTACAATTTCAATTCTGATTTCAATTTTACTTGACTCAATAGGTTTTCTCAAGCACAGCATATCGCCTAACAATTCAAGTGTACTTTTAAATGGGCTGGTTATGTGACACTGGTATAGGCTACAGCTGCGATCTCACTTTATTTGCCGGGTCTTCTCAGTATGTATTAAACATAAAGTTAAAGTCTGGTCATAGAGCAGCCAATAGTTTTGTATCCATGAAAGCTACAGTTTTGTGGACAGCTCATCAGAATCTATACAAAGACAAATGTAAGTTTTCACTTCACGAAAGTGGAGAAATGCTTGGACCAGAAGATAAATAGAAGCTAGGATCTATTTCGTTAAGGTCTCTTATTAACCTAAGCAAAAAATAGGGAGACTCAGTTTTGCAGTAGGCAGCACTTGAAATGAACACATTTTGAGAAAATTTCTTTATGGTTATTTAATGCGCCAGGCTTAGCTTAGTTTTTAAGAATTTTGGTTCATTCTGCAATGCAGATTTTGCAGCACCTGCTCCCATTAATATATGGGCCAGATTATTCTATGATCTTCCACCTGATATCATATGGGATTCCTTGAGTTTTGAGGTGTCACACATGGCACACATTTATCCTTTGACCCAGGGGAGATAACCCATCCTCAGTAACTGTTTCTCTGATAGCTGTTTGACTATTTTATCGTAGCATTTCTCCACCTCTGCAAAGTGAAAACTTAAATTTGTCTTTGTATAGAGTCTGATGAGTCTTTGTATCGAGTCCACAAGATTGTAGCTTTCATGAATACAAAATCATTGGTCACTCCATGACCAGATTTTAAATATATAAATATATATATATATATATATACATACATACAAATATATAGATAGATAGATAGATAGATAGATAGATAGAGAGAGAGAGAGAGAGAGAGAGAGAGAGAGAGAGAGAGAGAGAGAGAGAGAGAGAGAGAGAGAGAGAGAGAGAGAGAGAGAGAGAGAGAGAGACAGATTTATAGATAGTTAGATATCAAATTTCACTGTAGTCTCAATCCTGAAGTTTACTAAACTTGTTACGAGACTCAAAATCTAATAATGAAGTTATTGTCATGTCCTAACAATGGCTTGTTCATGTGAGAGGCTGAGTTATTGACCAATTAGCAGCCAAACTTCATGTGATAGCTCAATCTAGATCTTTCTCAACCTTTTCCCATCAAAAATTATATAAGTGCTAGTTTTTAGCACCAATTTCCAGAGTCTGTATTAACCTGTGAACCAGCTGCATGCATTCTCTTGCCTTTGTAATAATGGTTTCATGACTGTTTGCTCAGCATGGATATTTTTATTTATCCGGCTAAAATGAATCTACTATGTATATTTTCTCCTGTCTTGACAGTACAAAACTTTTGTAATCAACTAATTATGAATGTCACATAATTAGTCCTTCATATGTGTTGACCTGATGTTGAAAGATTATAATTCATTACTAATCTCAACATTACTTGTGCAGTGAAATAAAAGTTACTATTAAATGTCTCCCACATCAAATGACTCCCACATCGAATATCAAATGGTTGAGAGAGTGATTTCAGGAGAGAATGATCAGCAGTAAGTGTGACATTGAGAGGACACTACATTCACCGAACTTGAAACCCCACCCAGATTTTTATCTGTGGGGTATCTCAAGGATAATGTTTACCAGAACAACCCTCAAACGATTGGTGAACTGAAGGCAGCAATCATGGTAGAAATCAGGGAAATCCCTAAAGAGGAATGTGTTCAAGTAATTGATAATTTTGCACGACGTATGCAAGTGTTTGTATGATGTAAGCCATTTGGAGTATATTTTGAAAAGAACATGACTTTTATTCAAACAGAATGATGGAACACAGACTGAAGTTTAAGGCCAGCACATTTCTATTTTTTTTCGGGGGGAGGGGGGGTCACCCTATATCATTCACACACAACCTCACATACATATAACCAACCAGTGACAAGCTCATCAATAGGGACAGGCTATTAGAAATTACTTTATATCAGAGACTGATAGTTTTACAGATCGTATTTCTGAAAGTCTATGAATATCAAATTTCCTTGTGAATATATATATCTACATATGTACGTGTGTATACACACACACACACACACACACACACACACACACACACACACACATATATATATATATATATATATATATATACACACACACACACACACATATATATACATATAGACATACATACATAACCAGAAATGTGGTCTATAGTATAAGATGTACAGAGGGACGATGCAGAAATAAGACAATGACATATGTAGGCGAAACAGCAAGGAGCATAGGGGAGCGGGCAAACGAACATTGGAGGGAACTTAAGGAAGGGAAGAACTCATCAGTTCTGTACCAGCACGCTGAGCAAGAACATAGAGGCTCAATCAACAACATAGAAATTAAAATCTTATCTACACATAGCAGTGATGCAGCACTTAGACAAATTACTGAAGCTACACACATAATAGAAGAGAAACCTAGCCTGAATAGGAAACTAGAATGGAACACTAACACACACCACTAACAAACCACAAACCACAGCATGTGACAACATGTTACCCATAAACCAATAATAATATGAACAAAGTATAATACAATACATAGATAAACAAATGGAATTAAATACTACATACGTTAACAAAATTTAATTAAACACAAAAAAAAACACACATGAACAAATAAATAAATAAAAACAAATACAAACGAACACGTATTAACAGAGTATATAGGTGATACAGACACTCCCCATACACACATGCACTTACAAAAGACACAGACACATTGAAGGACACGCATGCATAGACACATACAATAGGAATACAAAATACAAAATGGCTGATAGTTAGCAAGGTGAGACACACATAAGAAAGAAGGAAACAAAGGACCACTGATGAGGTCACAGAAGTGTGACGAAAGAACTCTGGCCGAAATAAGATTAAGATTAATGTAATATAAAGCTGAAGCAAATTAACACCAAATATACAGTGCGTGTGTTTTTATTGGCTAAACTGGCAATATGACCATCCCCAAGTACAACAACATATATATATATATATATATATATATATATATATATAACATGTGAATCCCCTCAATAATTTAAAGAAAATATCCATTCTCATTGTGAATATATATATATATATATATATATATATGTGTGTGTGTGTGTGTGTGTGTGTGTGTGTGTGTGTGTGTGTGTGTGTGTGTGTGTGTGTGTGTAAATATGTGAGTCCCTCAGTAAGTTAAAGAAAATATTATCTTTGAAGTTGCTAGGTTAGAACAGCAGATTACATTAACATAGACATAGGAAAGTAGACATTCCCTAGACCCACCATAGTTTCAGTTGCTGAGCAATACATGCATGGCTGAACAGATACACATATGCTTTACTTTATTTATAGACATCACAAATGAAGGGTCTTTGAAAAAAAGAAGATTATATATATAAAGATTATATATATATATAAAGGTTATATAAGGTTTATATAAATATATAAAGGTTATATATATATATATATATATATATATATATAAAGACTGTGTATATATAAATATATATATATATATATATATATATATTCATACGTGTGTGTGTGTGTGTGTGTGTGTGTGTGAGTGTGTGATGCTAGCCAATTCCAGTGATGGAACTTTCGTCTCTTCATAAATAATTATTTCCTTCCTTTGTGGAAGGACTCTAGTCACTATAATAGCTCTGTCTCGTTGTAAGATAACGTCTGGTTTGATTTGCAACTCCCCCCACTCTTCTCTCACTCTGTCTGTCCGTCTGGCCGTCCATATGTATGTATGTATGTATGTATGTATGTTCTAGGTAGGACATTAAACTGCATTTGGCAGTGGAAATCCAGTTCAGGAATTCTGAAGTAGTAGAGAGTATGAAGTTACCTCTTAATTGCCATTACTTCCAAGTCTATTCTGATCTGCTGCTGTAGTACCTCTCATGGTGCCAGCTATGGATTAAATAAATTTCCCAAGAATAGAGAAAAAAAAAAAGGGAGGCCGTGGGGAGGACAGCTCTCATAGGAGAAAGATACTTGGCTATAAAGCTTGTAACCAAAATAGCATCAGTTTCGTTATGCTGCTTCTCAGTGGACCCTACTAAGGTGATTGAGAGAATAGCAAAAGGGTTACATGAGCTAATGAAGTAACTCTGTTCCTTTCATTTCACTTAAGAAAACTTGTGAATAAATATTCATTTTCCTTTGTTTGATTTTATTCTCTTTACAATACTACAAACATCTTCACACATAGTTACATTTGCTTTCAGTAGAGTCGGAGATCCATCAGTTGTAAAGATTTTTGCTGGTCAAAGTCAATTTATTATACCGAGAGGATCTTACAGGCACGCCCAGTTAAGAAAATGTTAAATTTGCCATAAATATTGTATACAAATTTATTGTCAAAATTTCCTCTCTGTGGTTCACTGTATATAATGCTAAATACAGAAATAAAAGCAAATAAAACCAATATGCATTTAGATCTATTAAATGTTTCTTTTATTTCAATGTTGTTTCATCTTCTTTCAAGTTTTTTTTTTCCTAATATACACCTATATAAAGTATTACGTATGCCGGACATAAAACACATCATGCACTAGTAAATAAGTAAGAAGGTAAAGCATCTATCTATCTATCTATCTATCTATCTATCTATCTATCTATCTATCTATCTATCTATGTGTACACAGACACACACACACTCACACACACTTGACAACCAATGCTGGTGTGTTCACGCTCCCGTAACTTAGCGGTTCGGCAATAAGAGACCGATAAATTAAGTACAAGGCTTACAAAGAATAAGTCCTAGGGTCAATTTGTTCGACTAAAGGTGGTGCTCCAGCATGGCCACAGTCAAATCACTGAAACAAGTAAAAGAATAAAAGAATAAATGAATACACACATATACATACACACATATGCAAGCACACCCCCCCACACACACATAAACAAAAAACATGCGCATGCACGCACACACACATACATTCATTTGTTGACATCCAGAGACACATGTGTCACACATATATGATGAATCCTATTCATTTTAAACAATGACTGTTCTACCTGCTTATTCCAATGCATCAAATTATCATAACCACCTACACATCAAATTATCATGGCTTTCTCAATAATGATGAGAAGTTCATCAACACTTCTATGAATACCAGCCCATCTGACACCACTTCTAGTGATATATTCTGTGATATTGAAAACCACATGTTTTAAAATTTCAGATAAAGAATCAAACCCTTCCCAGGTGATTTTATATAAGCTCTTTTTGTTAAGTTGTTTCTAAACACCAACAAAATTATTTCTTCTTATTGGCATGAAATGCTCATTGTTACCAGTGTCGCCTTACTGGCACTTGTGCCGGTGGCATGTGAAAAACAACATTTGAGTGAGGTCGTTGCCAGTCCTACTGGACTGGCTCCTGTGCAGGCGGCACATAAAAAAACACCATTTGAGTGTGGCCATTGCCAGTACCACCTGACTGGCCCTCGTGCCGGTGGCACGTAAAAGCATCCGCTACACTCTCAGAGTGGTTGGCATTAGGAAGGGCATCCAGCTGTTGAAACTCTGCCAGATCAGATTGGAGCCTGGTGCAGCCATCTGGTTCGCCGGCCCTCAGTCAAACCATCCAACCCATGGCAGTATGGAAAGTGGACATTAAACGATGATGATGATGATGATGATGATGATGATGATGATGATGATGATGAAACCTGAAGTTTTGAGGGATGGGTGCTGATCATTGTAATCAACCCCAGTGCTTGACTGGTTCTTATTTTATCAATTCTGAAAGAACGAAAGGCAAAGTTAACTTCAACTGAGTTTGAACTCAGAATATAGAGCTGGAAGAAATGCTGCTAAGCATTTTGTCCGGCATGCTAATCATTCTGCTGCTTTATGTTGTCTTAAATACCAACATAATAATAATAATTTCTGATGTAGGTACAAGGCCAGGAATTTGTGGCAAAGAAAAAGTTAATTATTTTGGTCTGTGCGCTTGATTGGTCTTTTGTTTTGTCAAACCCAGAGGGACGAAAGGCAATGTTGACCATGGCAGGATTTAAACTGAGAACATTAAGAATAGTAATTGAACGCTGTAAAGAGTTTTGTCTGACTCCTTAATGAATCTGATAAGCCATTGTACACAAGATCAGATTAATAATCGTTTCTAATTTAAGATACAAAGCCAGAAATTTTAGGGGTTGGGGCAGGGACAGATGGGTCCATATGGGCCATGGTCCAGTGCCTCCTAAGCATGGGAGCCCAAAGCATTGGGACCCAAAGCATTGGGGACTTTTTTAACTCAGAGTAACCTAAAGCTTAGAGTTAAAAATTAAAAAACACACTTCCAATAATTATATAATTTGTAATTTTTTTGGTTAATATTTTTTTTAATCCAGTAGACTTAATTTAAATTTATTGAGCCCTCTTCTGATATATAGGGCCCTTTTAGATTTAAAAAGCCGTTCAGTCTCTCTGAATCTGCTGAGGCTCTTTTTAAGTTTTGGTGTCTCTTTAAACTATTTAGGGTCCTAGATTTAATCTATCATTATTTTTTGGATTAGCAAATTTGTGGGGCCAAAACCTATTGACCCAGGAAACCCACTAGATCTAAATCCAGCCATGGTTAGGGTTAATCAATTAATCAACCCCTAAACTGGACTACTCTTTCACATTATTGACCCTGAAAGGATGAAATGCTGAGTTAGCCTTGATGAGATTTAAACTCCCAATGTTAAGTACCTTCACTAAATACCACAAAACATTTTGTTTGACCTGCAATGACTCTACTAATTCACTGCCCTCAAATCTGCTACCAAACCCTCAAAATGCTTCATGATGCTTTGGGTACATATTTTTCAAGTTACTCACAAATTTTCCAGCAAACACAGATGAAGTGTCAGTTTAAGACGATGAGTATTTAGGGTTACCAATGACCAACAAAACACCTGAAAATCTCAGTGGGGGAAAAAAATTGTAAACTCATCCATAAGAGCTATCTGGTAATCTTCAAAATTTATTGAAACACAGACATGAATTTCTGCCAAAAATATGGTGTTAGAATAAAGTTAATCCATCAAATCATCATAATTCACAACAGTTCACCAAATTATTTACATTATCTACATTATTTACATTCGACGGATATTTGTCCTCATTTTGTTTGTTGTTAACACAACGTTTCGGCTGATATACCCTCCAGCCTTCATCAGGTGTCTTGGGGAAATTTCGAACCTGGGTTCTCATTCCAAAGGTATTTTTCGATGTTGTTGTTATTATTATTATTATTATTATTATTATTATTATTATTATTATTATTATTATTGTTGTTGTTGTTGTTGTTGTTGTTGTTGTTGTTGTTATTGTTCAGGTTACTGCTTGGAATCGAACTCGGAATCTTGGAATCACAAGGATGGTATTCCATTAAGACCTATAGTGGGCTGTAGAGGTTCAGCATGTCATCCACTGAACCGCTTCCTTGTGGATATAATCAGTCCATTAGCAAGAAAGTCAACATCGTACGTGAAGAATTCCACCCACTTCACAGAACTGATCAAAGATACTCCTATTGAATCCATCCAGACGGTGAGTCTAGATGTGATAAGCCTGTTCACCAAAGTCCCAACTAGTGAAGCACTATCAGTGATACAAGAAAAACTAGTGACAAACACCCGTCTAAAAGAACGCACTAGTATACCAATAAGAAACTTGATGGAAATGTTGACTTTCTGTGTAGAAACTACCTACTTCAGTATGGACAGTGATATATATCGACAAGAGAAGGGTTTAGCTATGGGTTCGCCATTATCACCGGTAATAGCCAATATAAACATGGAATACTTTGAGAATTTGGCTTTAGGATCAACACCACTAAAACCAAGCTTATGGCTACGATATGTTGATGACACCTTTATACTCTGGCCCCCACTAGGAAGATGTCCAAGTGCTGTTAGATCATGTGAACTCAATAAAGCCATCTATACAGTTCAAAATGGAAAAGGGAAAAGACAATCAGCTGGCATTCCTGGACGTATCAATAACACGCACCAAGTATGGATTCATGACATCCGTATACCGCAAGTCGACCTTTACTGGATGATACCTCAACTTCAATTCCCACCATCTATACAGCGTAAAGAGAGGGATTGCTCAATGCCTAAAACATTGTGCAAAGAATATAAGTAGCGATCGTGATACACAACACGAAGAAATGATCAAGCTCAATAACGATCTGTTAAGCAACAATTACCCCAAAAGTATACTCCACTCCAATTATGAAGAAGAGAGAGAATGAGGCCAATAAACTGTCCATAGTCTGCCCTATGTGAAAGGCCTCTCCGAAAAGATACAAAAGATATGTGGCCCATATGACAACAGGACAGTATTCAAGAGTAATACAACACTTCGCAAATATCTCCTTCGAATAAAGCCACCAATAGAAGAGAATATGACCAAAGACTGCGTGTACTCCATCCCATGCAGCTGTGATAGGTTATACAAAGGCGAAACGTGCCACCCCTCAAAATAAGGGTAGACTAACATCGCAAAGCTGTGACACGAGGAGATATTGATAAATCAGGTATAGCTGATAATGTATGGAAAAATGGAGACCACCTCCCCCTGTGGGATAAAGTTAAAATAATAGACAGAGAACACTACTGGAAAATACGGAAACTAAAAGAAGCAGCACATATGCTAGGACACAGCAGCCTCCTAAGCAGACCGAATGCTGATATGAGCAGCATATGGGAACCGGTATTAAGGAAGGATAGGAAAATATTAGATTTATAAGCCCTAAAATTCACACCAGAATTGCCCATGTGCATATGGCGTAGTGGTTACGAGCGCGGGCTACTAACCCCAAGAATCCGAGTTCGATTTCAAGCAGTGTCCTGAACAACAATAAGAATAACATCGAAAAATACCTTAGGAATGAGAATCCAGGTTCGAAATTTCCCCAAGACACCTGAAGAAGGTAGGAGAGCATATCAGCCGAAATGTGTTAACAACAAACAAATAAGATGAGGAGAAATATCTGTGAAATGTAAATAATGTACATAATTCCCCATCTCTTAATATAGAACTGAGTTCACCAAATTGTTTCCAAGACATTTTTGTAATCTTTCACCAACCTAAACCTTTCAAGAATTATAAAATTTGTTTTCAGTTTTGTTTAATTTTGAATGTTGTTGGTTTTGTTTTTCCTTTTTAAATTATATTTTATGGAAGCAACATGATTGGGTTGTCTCTCTGCGTATTTCATTTGTCTTTGACTTTCTTATAGGTCAAGAAGTTAACCTTTAACATTTGTTGACCTAAAAGTTTTTCTGTGTGTGTGTGTGTACATGCATGCGTGTATGTACATGTATATGTATGAGTGTACGGCATAATAAAACGTGACGTGTTACCAAAG
This sequence comes from Octopus bimaculoides, assembly GCF_046866305.1. Taxonomy (NCBI): domain Eukaryota; kingdom Metazoa; phylum Mollusca; class Cephalopoda; order Octopoda; family Octopodidae; genus Octopus; species Octopus bimaculoides. The sequence goes on along the minus strand of NC_142934.1, from coordinate 79,143,019 downwards.
AACAGGCTAAGTAGTTAGTTCCACACTCCACTACAGTGGAGTACAACATGAGATATCAACCTTGCACCCACATACATACACACATTCAATTTTTGACCTGTGTCATCCATGATGTCTTCCTTGATGTAAACCTGTTGTAGTCTATAAAGAAATTGTTATTATTATAATTATTGAGTGAGAGAGCAGTGCATGCCATCAAAGTGACACTGGGGTAAAATATACGAAGCCCATTATACCCATTATGACTACCCGTCTGATAAGGGTACACCAGGCACATGCATCATAACCATATGTGCGCGACATGGTGATCTCATATCAAGATAAACAGCGCATGACCTTGCAGGTGAGGCCCAGTTAGAATTTTCTTCAGGTCGAGTAGCCTATCCCGCTCAAAATGCCCCAGAATAAGATTTGTTTAAAGATGTTGAGCAAAACACCCATGTTTCCAAAGGTGAATTATTCAAACCCCAAAGAATTCCTCTCAACACATAGCTATGATGCTCCCCTACTACTTCTGCTCATGATCAGAGATGCACATATCGTCAGCCACCAAGGGACATGCTCAACTGGTTAAGGTCAAACAACTGACAAGCAAATCTGTGGTATTAAGCAGCCCATCTTTTATACAAAGACAAAACAATGTACATGATAACACTTCCAATCAATTAAGATCAGATGCCATGAGAGCTACTGCCTGGTACTGCATCTGGGCAATTATTATTATTATTATTATTATTATTATTATTATTATTATTATTATTATGGCCACCACAGAAATTTGGTGCTCTGTAAGTTGAAAAAGTGTTTGTAATCTTTTTCGGCCTTCTAAGGTCCCATCTTTTCATTTCTATTATTACCATTACATTTCGAGATTGTCTGAACTGTGCAGATAGCATTTTTGTGTAGAAACACCACCTGCTTTGCAGGGGTTGGGCTTCAATGATTTTTGAATTTGATCTGGTTTCGGTAAAAACAAATATTTTGCAATTTTCTGTAATTATTTAAAGGTGGCTGATAAAGAAGCCATCATAATGTTCGACAAAGAAATGTGCTCCTTGTTGAGAAAAATTGAGAATGAGGAAAGAATTGAGAATATGAATATCGAATGGCCTAAACTTAATGACGTCGTCACCGAGGTAAAAATGTCTTGTCTCTATGCAACGTCAACACTTTTGGTGTCGACAGCAAGAAAAACAACGGCAACAGCAGCAGCAGTGACAACAACAACAGCAACACAAAAGAAATGAAACAAAGCCTCTGCGTCTTTTGTGTCAGCGGCGGGAAATATGGCACAAGTTTCCTCATAGACGAAGAAGAATCAAAATTGGTAAATAAAATTGTAAAAAGAGATGGCAGAAGGGTAGCTCTAAACCCTCCATATAGAAAATATTGCAAGATGCACGGTAACATACTGCTCCTGAGAGCAAAGTACAAAAATGCCTTGGGTACGTGTGGCAACAAAAGACCCACATCACCTGAGGAAAGAAGTTTGAAGCTATTGTGGTGAGATCTGGGACGGAAGAAGCGAGATGTAATTCCGCAACCATTTTGAGGAATAACAACTTTTTCTTAATCTCTAGCTATTGCGGCTGACACCTTGCCAAGATTAAATACCAGTTGAACACTGGGGACTATTTTGCTTCATGGACCCTCTCAAAATCTTATTGGGGGCCCTCTCTAAAGGATGCATCATAATGCCATATATACATATATATATATATATATATATATATAATGTTGAGCAAATGTGTGTGTGTGTGCGTGTGTTATGTCTATTGGTAGCATTTCTGTACATATTTAGTTACATGGGAAATTTTTGTAAGAAAATATTTGAAGTGCATAATCAGTAAATGAGAATTACCAATGACTCATAACGTAATACAGTTTTACGAAGTCCGGAAATAAAATGAAATAAAATTTTTCGTTTTACATGAAGTAAAAAAAAAAAATTTTGAAACTCGAATACCTAAACTGAAATATATACCTTGATATATACCTTTTTCCTATTTTCTTCTATACGGATTGATACATTTCAATAGCATATTTCTATAAACAACGTACAGTGTGTGCCAGTTATGGTTTTGTATGATTGTCAAATTGGATAATGAGAAAGACATAGTTTCCAAAAGCTATAGTAATTTGTTGTAACTATAAAAAGTATTATCGTCTGGCGCACCTACTTTAACATTATGATTTTCGTCGTCATCGTCGTCATCATCTGGTCGAGCTTGCTCGGACAAATGTCTTTTGATCGTTAATTTCTTGTCTATGGTCACAGTTCCTATAGAACAGTGTTTCTCGATCATTTTTTTTTTGTACCTTTGACTCCTACTTTACTTGGGGGATCCTCCTAGCCATTCGATGTTGAAAAAAAAAAATCATATATCTTTATAATTAAATATTATTGAGAATTGTATAATAAAAAATTGCTAAAATATTTAGTGTATTATGTAGTTGGCACTCCGCCGGTTACGACGACGAGGGTTCCAGTTGATCCCATCAACGGAACAGCCTGCTCGTGAAATTAACGTGCAAGTGGCTGAGCACTCCACAGACACGTGTACCCTTAATGTAGTTCTCGAGGAGATTCAGCGTGACACAGTGTGACAAAGTTGGCCCTTTGAAATACAGGTGCAACAGAAAAAGGAAGAAAGAGTGAGAGAAAGTTGTGGTGAAAGAGTACAGCAGGGTTCGCCACCATCCCCTGCCGGAGCCTCGTGGAACTTTAGGCGTTTTCGCTCAATAAACATTCACAACGCCCGGTCTGGGAATCGAAACCGCGATCCTACGAGTCCGCTGCCCGAACCAATGGGCCATTGCGCCTCCACTAGTGTATTATAAACGTATAACTAATTTATTGCAGTTAAATTTTAACAACATAATCTTATACGGATTCCCAAGGGCTTTTTGAACCCAGGTTGAGAACCACTGCTATAGACGATTGTAATAATGCCCGTCAAACTGACAGGTTTTCCAGACCAAAATTCATAAAAATGTAATTTGTGCTGTGAAGTGGGAAGAAATCTAAAATCAAATTATTTTCCATTCCCTACTAATATCCAGCTTTCCAACGATAATAACATTTCAGTTCTTTTCAGGGCTTTAGTATTTCACTATGACCCTGGCAGGGTGGCTAACGAGTGCTATGCCTTGTCAAAGGGCAACTTGTGATTTTGTCCGGAACTATTTATTGAGTATTTGCATCCAGCCTGTATATCTACGTGTCATTCCTCTATTTGCACACTGAGGACCCGATCGATGGGAGTTTGTCACCACACCATAATAATATGAGTAAACTCATAATCATATGATTTTACTCAATCGGATAACCGGATATAAGTTACAATACATTTTGTAAGTTATGACAAATAACATTCATATATACGAGCCAACGTAGGAGCAATTCGACTTGCTAGAAATAGCAACCAAATCACTATTAAACCACACCTTAATTGTCTTTAAAGAAAAGGAAAACAATAAAAAGGAAGTACTGTATTGGATATATTGTAAATACAGATATTGTAAATACAGATATTGTAAATATAATAGTGAGGGGTGATCACGGTTTGATAGCAATTAATCATAGGCCTGCTCAATAAGGGCTGATTTGGGGTTAAACAATAGTAAAATTAATAGTATTTGATTAGTAATTATGAAAATCTGCGAAGGCTGACAAAAATCAGACATCATAGTGTTCTGAATGAGTGCAAGGTCAATTCAAACAACCCAAACTGTATATTTGTACTTTATTTTATCGATCACTGGGGGGGGGGGGGAAATTCAATGAGAGAAGTCACTCTCAGCTCTGAGGAAAGCGAACTAGACAGGTTCCCCCCCCCCCCATACACACACACACACCATAACCGCACAGACACGTTCTTCTTTTCCGCTTCTTAATGTTGATAAGTGTTCATTGATGCATATGTACACACACATACACACACACGCAGCCGACTATATGCATGTGCGTGTGTGTGAGTGTACATATATATATATATATATATATATATATATATAATCTACATAATCACGCGTCCGAGTTTGTATATATGCATATATATATATATATATATATATATATATATATATATACATACGTTTGTGTATGTTCTGTAAGTGTGTGAGAGAGAGAGAGTATATGTGTGCGAGTGAGAAAGTATATGTCCGTGTGTGTGAGTGTGTGCGTGCGTGCTGTAACATGAGTTTGAGACTTCGTTTCTTCATTGTATCCGGTTATGCAATATTTTGTGTACTTTACCCCTATCTGACTGCCTCTGTTTCTGTCTAACAACAATCCTATCCTCTCGCTTTTCTGTCTTCTCTCTTGTTTCTGTCGTTAAAACCACTGCACATAATATCTCTCACGTTTTCTACTCGTATACTCTACATAACCGATATAATTTATTTTTACTTTTTATTTCCGCCTCTTCTTTCTTCACCAAGCAACACAATAATTTTTTTTACATCTTTCTCATCTAAATCTCTCTTCTCACTTTCTCCCTATCTCTTTAAAACCGTTGTCTGTCTATCTATCTATCTATCTATCTATCTATCTACCTACCTACCAATCTGTCTATATCAGTCTCTCTTCCCATAGGCGTATATGTGCGTGTGTGTGTGTGTATCTATCTATCTGTCTACCTACCTACATACCTACCTATCTATCTATCTATCTATCTATCTATCTATCTATCTACCTACTTACCTATCTATCTATCTATCTGTCTGTCTACCTACCTACATACGTACTTATCTATCTATCTATCTATCTATCTATCTATATACTTACCTATCTACCTACCTACCTATCTATCTATCTATCTATCTATCTATCTATCTATCTATCTATCTATCTATCTATCTATCTATCAGTATGTATGTGTCCGTGTGTGAAGTGGTTTCTCACTGGTATGGGTTTCAATTAAGTAAGAAATAAAAAAAAAAATTCAAAACTGTATTGTAGAGCGAAATAACAATTTATTTAAAGATAAGTTTCTATAAGTCGTAACTCAAAATTTCTTGCTGTCGGTCCGAGGACAGTCTTTCATCCTTCTATGCTTATCTATTCAGTCTTACCTATCTAGATTTTCAATATTACCCTTCTCTTGCTACCTCTTACTATCATCTCATCCGCTGCACTTTACCGCACTCGCTTTCAGTTTATTAACCCAATAGTATCTCCTCTCTTTCATCCATCATTCTAATCTAACCGAGTTCTTAATATTTTCTATCATTCACATTTCTCCCTCTGCCTCTTTCTTTCTCTCACTCTCTCGTCGCTTTCACTTCATACATATTACACCATACACATGCGCTTGTTATTTCACTCACTCCATTTTGCCGTTGACTCACTTGTAACAAAATCTACCCAATAGTTTCAGCACCCTTTCCACTTCTACATACCCATTTACGTTTTGATCTAATTCTTTTTTCTTCTGTTTTCTGTCTCATATCCGCTCAATTATACTTATCTTTCAACAAGTCTCTACGTCAGTCGTGGGCAAACTGCGGCCCGCAGAACTTTCTGAATGGCTTGCCTAACGAAAAAAGAAACAAAAAAAATGCCTGCATTATTTTTAGTCGTGTGACTCGCCTGATCGTAGACCATGTTTCATGCAGCCCAAAGGTTACCCAAACCTGCTCTACGTGGTCATTCGACCTGCTAGGAAATAACAGCCAAATCTTCCTCAAATCATGCCCCAACAATTTAAAAACGGACACGTCGCTCTTGGATGCGTGCTCTTGGATTCCCTGCATTAAAAAAAAGTAAAGATGGTCACAACTGGAACAACTTCAATTAGAGTTCTACTCGACCGAGACTGGCCTAAGGCTGAACAACACTCTACTCTCTCTCTCTCTCTCACCCGCTCTTTAAACTGACACAGACCCGGTTTACACCCTTCCTAATAGTGAACTATATTTTTACTCAGTTGATTTCATTGATGTACGGTTCAGGTTCAAATCCTGCTGATGTTGAATCTACTTTTAATTTTTCTCGGGTCAATAAAATAAACATCCTGTCTAGAGGAGGAATGACACAATCGTCTTCTTTAGCTTACTGCCGAGTGCTTGCGCATCACTCTAAAGCTTCCTCGAAGTTTCTGGAATGAAGTGCAAGTTTATTTGGAAGGGCATTGGTAGAAGTTACAGCGTGAATCAAAGACCGAAAGTTCCGTACACGGCACCTATCACTTGCTAAGTGGCACGCAAGAAAATCTTGGTCCTAGTTCTCGTTTGTACTGTGTGCATGTACATAAGCATGTGTGCGTGTATGTTATATTTGTAAATATATATGTAACATACATATTTAAGTATATTAAACACTCACACACACACACACACACACACACACCCACACACACACATACACACACACACACACACACACACACACACACATGAAATGGGCGTATATTCTGGGTATGCTTGGTGAGTGCAGTACATCCAATTAAAGAAAACAAATTTCCTTAATAATAAATCCTATCTTGACAGTATAATGATATACTTTGGGTATAATTTGTTTTCAACTCAAATAATATTCACTTAAAAACAGTTTAAGTCAGACTGAAGTTTAGAATTAGCAAATAAGTCGTATTTCTATACTTTTAGTCAGGCTAGTCAGTTCAATCCTGAGACAACGATGTAGTACTGAGATTTTTATCTTTTCCTACTCTGAGTTTCACAAGTGTCGCTGATCCGCGAGTAAACTCAGCAATCTATCTATCTATCTATCTATCTATCTATCTATCTATCTCTCTCTCTCTCTCTCTCTCTCTCTCTATATATATATATATATATATATATATATATATATATATATATATACACATACATACATACACACACACATATATATAATATATATATATATATATATATATATATATATATATATATATATTAGTCGAAGTGTACAGTGTTATATACCCATTACAGCCAATCTTAACAATCAGTTTCGCGCTAGGGGTTCAACGGAGTGTTACGTAACAGTCCGATAATGTAACCCTCCGCTCTTCAGAGTTGTCCGTTTTGGAATGAAATATGGCGACTGCTCTCTCTCTCTCTCTCTCTCTCTCTCTATATATATATATATATATATATATATATATATATATATATATAGTATTAATAAAATACAGCAAACATTTGGAGTTATAAGCTTTATAAAACACGCATTTCGTTAAATCAACTGACAGGATTGCACATTGGTGAAATTATAAAATTTCATCGTACCTAATCGGTGTTTTGACAAGAAATACAAAATATAGTGTTAAGTTTGCCTAGAATATATCCTAATTGCGCAAATTTCCTCCAATATCAATGGAGTGGCGAAAAAAAAAAAAAAAACAGGACGACGAGTTGTAGAATGGATTAAAGAAATAGAAAGATCGACAGTGGAGGCCATGTCCTTTCATACATGTAGATCGGCAAATACAAATATACACTTGTTCACACTCGCAACCGCTTACATACATGTACACTCAAAGCAGAGCAGGAATGAAACAGAGATGAACCCAAAGCCCTGCAAACTCAATACCGAGGACCTTAGCAGCAGCAACAACAACTACAATACTAGTCACAGTGGAGATAACAAATAATAAGTATATCGACTTCTGCATGTCTGTCGCTAAGCGGATGCACTGGAGGGCACTTCCTCCTCACAATTCAATTGTGCACCTTCAGATTTACAATGATACTCGTATTTCGAAACCCCATCTTAGCATTATTACAAATTAGTACCCACCCAGAATATTCTGTAGCACCCCCGGGCACCAAAGTCTGGTGACGGGCCTAAACTAGTGTGCGAACAGCCAGTCATAAATCAGAAAGGGTGAAAGAGTCAGTTCATTGACAGGTTTTTTGTCATATATATGTGTGTGTGTGTGTGCGCGCGTATGAGAAAAGGAAGAAAATGGAGAAATTAACATGCAAACTAATAAATGTATCTTTCATTGAACACTTATATAAACCAGAGAACTAGGATGCTAGCATCCCTTAAAGGATTATAAGTCCTTCACACACACACATGATAACTTTTACGCCTTTCATTCATTGGACAGCGGCTATGCTGTGGTGGGATGCCACAATGAAGGCTTTTGTCGAACAAGTCGACCGCAGCACATATTTTTAAAGTCTGGTATTTATTCTATCGTCTGTTGTCGAACCGCTAAGTTGCAGGGACGCAAACAAACGAACGCTTGTTGTCAAGCTTCAGTGTACACAAACACACACACACATGTGCACATTAAGACGCATGTATACAGAGACAAACACATACGCTTGCACGCGCGTTCAAACGCGTACATATTCGACGGGCTTCGATACAGTTTCCGTGAACCAAATTCACTCAAAAAGGAATTGGTTAAATGTTTTGAGTAACACCCGCACCATTTTCACTAAGAAAAAAAAAAAAAACTCGGATTTTTTGCATGGAATCAAGTACTCTGACCTAATATGCTGCAAATCCTTTATTATGGTTCAGGGAAAAGGTGGGGAGCGACCCCTCCTCCGTCCCGAAATCATTGGAAATTTTTTTTTCTTTTTTCGTTGAATGAATTCCTGTGACCTCCTAATATGCTGCAAAACCCTTTTGGGGATCCGAAAAACGGGGTAGGGTGAGGTAGAAGCCTCGGAAATCCCCCTATTCCCCATTGATCTTTGCACCAGCACGATTTTCACTAAGAAAAAAAAGAACTCGGATATTTTGTGTAGAATCAAGTACCCTGGAGTCCTTCCCCTCGCTCCCCCTTTTTTTCGAACCAAAATAGATTTGCAGCAAATTAGGAGGTCAGGGTACTTGATTCCACGCAAAAAATCCGAGTGTTTTTTTTTTTCCTTAGTGAAAAGATCAATGGGGGTGGGGAATTTCCGAGGCTTTCACCTCACTCCACCGCGTTTTTCGAACCCCAAAAATGGTTTTGCAGCATATTAGGAGGTGACAGGAATTCATTAAAAAAAACAAATTTCAATATTTCCGGGACAGGGGAGGTCCCCCCCCCCATTTTTCCGAACCTAAATAAGGGATTTGCAGCATATTAGGAGGTCAGGGTACTTGATTCCACGCAAAAAATCCCCACCTTTTTTTTTTTAATTAGTGAACATCGTGCAGGTGTTACTCAAAAAATTTACCCGGAATTGGTCAGCCGGGGGCTATGGTAAAAGACACTTACCCAAGCAGCTGTGCAGCGGGACTGAAGTTAATACCATGTGGTTGCAAAGCGAACATGTTACCTACATAGTCAAGCCTGCGCCAATGTAAAATATATGCGTGTGTATGTGCATATATATATATATATATATATATATATACGTATATATATTCTTCTCTCTCTCACTATATATATATATATTTATATATATGTATGTGTGTGTGTGTGTGTGTGTGTGTGTGTGTAAAGGCAAGTGGATAAGTGGGTAGAGTATTCGGCTCAAGATCCTAAAGTCGTGAGTTCAATACCTCGCGTCGTGTCCTTGAGCAAAACATTTTATTTCACATTTCCTAATGTGGAAAAAAAAAATGAGTATTCAAAGGGTAGTGGAATATCCCCGAGAACTACGTTAAGGTACGCGTGTCTATGGAATATTAAGCCACTTGCACGCTAATTTCACGAGTAGACTGTTCCGTTGATCGGATCAACTGGAACCATCATCGTCATAATCGACAGAGTGCCAGGATGTATATATATGTGTGTGTGTATGAATCCCTTCTTATAGTGGTACGTGTTAATGTGTCAACCGTTTGTTGTGTCTGGCTCATTATTTATACAAAGTATCTAAGTTATTTGCTTGTCTATCCATCCGTCTACCTACTTAGTTACCTACCTACCTCATAACCTCTTTCTCATGCCCTTTCTTTTATCTCTATCTATTTGCCTATTTATTTAATCTATTTTTCTCCAACCTCACCCATGTTTCTTTGACTCTTACTCTCACACTTTCTTTATCTCTTACTCTCACTCTTTCTTTCTCTCTATCGATGCCCAATTCAGTATTTCTCTTTCACGCCTTTCTGCTTTCTCTTCTCTCCCCTTCTCCCCCTCTCTCTCATTCTCTTCCTTCACTCTCTTCACACTTTCTTCTTCTATTCTTTCTTGTCTACGCTTTCTTTCTTTCTATCAGATTCAACTCTTTTTCCCTTCCAGGCGTGAAGTGTGCATCGCTTCTCTGTATTTCCACAGACGGACGTTACTTCTCTTCACTTGGAATCTTTCCACCCTTTTCTCACACAGACGATGTCATCTTCTCAAGGTAGGACCATACAGGGACCTAGAAAAAAAAACTAAAAGGCAAAAAACAAAACAATGATAAAGAAACACCCAGTTTTTTTACACGTACATAATCAGATATTGACAGCTCTCTATCTATCTATCTATCCACAAATATAAATTACACACACACACACACAAATATAAATTATAGATATAGAAATACAAAATACACGCATTCACATAAATATGCAAACATACAAATTGTAGATACTAACATGCCAGTTACACTCGCATGCACTCACATACATACAAATTATAAACTCGCGCAAACACGCAAATATATTTGTGATGACTGCTCCAGCATGGTCATATCCCACCGGTTGAATCTAGGAAAAGTGTGCATAACACACACACACACGCACACGCACACATATAAACACACATGTACTACTGAACACTTCTTTGGTTGTCATTTAATTGTCAATTCTTGTTGCTTTCATTTCAAATTCTTAAGGTTTCTTAAGTAGCCAGACTGGTTTAGTTTGCACGGGTGTTCTTGTTTGTATGGACAGTGGTGGTCGTGGCGGTATTGTTGTTTGTGGTGTAGTATTGACGGTCGTATAGCTTATTTAGTAACGCTGTTGTTATTCAGCGAGCTCCACATATTTGAACATACATACGGTCGATGTTGTCTCAGCCTCAATCTCCCCATTATTTCGTAAATCTCCGACAACATTTTCTATGTTCTCCGTTTTCATTCAGTCAATAAGGTATAGTGATATGAGGGACTTTGACTGCTATTTCTAACAGACTGCGAGACAGCGTGTAGAGATAATCCTCTAGTGGTAGTGTTCAGTTGTTTCGAGTTGTGTTGCTAGTTATGTAAGTTTTAATTATGGGTAATGGTGTTATTAATGTGTTGTTAGCGGGAGTTGTTGGTGGCTCTGAGAGTTTTGATGTTGCGGGTTGTGTTCTTGCTACTGTTGTAAGTGGTGGGTGAGTTGTGGTGGTGGCAGCGACGTTATGATATTTGCGCGATGGGTTGGTCGAGATGACCCGAGAGGATTTCAGACAGTGTTGTTGTTGGCCTTTGGGGGGACTTTATAAGTCAGACAACTATGTTAACAACAATAGAGACAACAACAGTTACACAACGATAGAAGCAATAACCAACATCAACTAAACAAATTAACATAGCAAAAGAAAAAGGCATCGCCGACAAACTACAACATCGACAAACGTCACACCAAATCGATGCAGCAAGAAAGAGGTGTGGGGTACACAACCATAACAGCAGCTACAACAAATAATATTACAGACACGACGCCGACACACAAACAAAAGGGACACTCACCACAAAATCGATGCAATAGGGGAAGATGAATTGCAGCAATACCAGGGATACGGACACAAAACAACGGTAACACACGACTCAAACAACACAGCAGCTACCACCAACAACATAACATGTCACGCCGCTAAATCCACACATCGCTTGGATGAAATAAGATAAATAAATGAAAGAATAGTTGGACACACACACACACACACACAAATACACAGTCATACACAGCACACAGTTGTTGTTTGTATTTATGTCCCCGATAGCGGTTTCCTAAATGGATATTAATAGAATAAGTAGTGGAGTCGATATAATCGATTAAAAAAATCTTAAAGAGATTGCTCCAGCATGGTCGTAGTCCAGTAAAGGAAACCGACAAAAGAAGGAACTAGGTGAATTAGATAAATAAACTAAATGGAAACCACGTTTTAATTTACTATAATAAAAAAGAACGAATGAATGTTACGCTAAAACGTTAAAGAAATGTGAAAGTTAAAAACAACTCTCTCTTCCTCTCTGTCTGTCTGTCTGTCTGTCTGTCTCTCTTTCTCTCTATATATGTATGTATATATATATATATATATATATATATATATATATATATATATATATATATATATACAGAGAGAGAGAGAGAGAGAGAGAGAGAGAGAGAGAGAGAGATATGTACTTGCATAGCTAGTGACCTGATCTGAGATCGTGTGCTGGAACGAAAACAATTGCAGCGTGGAAGGTGTTTATAAGCCATTTAAAATAACACACAAAATCCGTTAGATTCACTTCAACATTTAAATTTAATTTGTCAAAATATTTTCGTCGCTTTGAGACCGCGACCTGTTCACTGACAAAATTCTGTGCTGCATACATACATATATATATATATATATATATATATATATATATATATATATATATATATATATATATATATATATATATATATATATATATGTATATATATATATATACATACACTAATATAAGTGTGTGTATAAATATATATGTACATATACATATGTATATATAAATAAATATACATTTGTGTGTGTGTATATATATATATATATATATATATAGTGTATACTTACATACATACATGCATACATACAAATATGTATCCGTGGTGTATGTAGATATTACCACCCTGTACTATACAAACCTATCTTTTTCATTTATCTATTGTTTTGATTTTTTTTTCTATCATCAAATATATGATTTAGCGCTCGCGCGTCCGTTACATTCATGGAATCACCTTGACCTCTACATAACCAATATCAATAGTACTTTTCAGTTTGCACATACTTTGACGTTGATGCAAGTCCTCCTAGCTCTGACCGCTTTATCCTCCCACTCTAATAACAATTGTTACCTCTTTCCACTTCTCCGTAACACCCTCTCATCTATCTATCTATCTATCTACCCAAATGTCTGTCACTCTCTCGTCCATCCATCCCCCATCTAGCTCTGTATCTCTCTCTTCCTATCTATCTATCTATCTACCCATGTACCTAGCTGTCTCTCTCTCTCCCTTTCGCTCATCCATCCACCCCCATCTAGCCCTGTATCCCTCTTTTCCTATCTATCTATCTATCTACCCATGTGTCTGTCACTCTCTCGTCCATCCATCCCCCATCTAGCTCTGTATCTCTCACTTCCTATCTATCTATCTATCATCCCATCTCATTTGTCCTTCCTTCATCACTAGTTGACATTTCATCTCCGTTCAAGTGTTGTTCTGCCTGAAACGCTTGACTTCTCTTTTTCCTCAATGAGTGAAAATTTATTCTGGTGTTTGAACTATTACCAATTAATATCATTAATGGAATCATTTGTTTAAACCGTTGACACCTTTCATCATCTTCGCTTTGCCCTACAACATAAAAATTATTTATTACTCTTGGAGACCTAACTGGTAAAATGAAAGCTTGGAGGAAATATTACTACTAGTAATGTATTAGACGCAAAATCCAAAGATTAAATATTTGGTTATACCATGTCCTTTCAAACTTTTTGACTTGCGGACTCTTTTATATTTCAGGCTTTACCCCCTTATAAACGCTTACGAAATTTATACATAAATATTTGCTTAAAATAACATATATTTTTACATTTATTTAACAAATAGGTTTATTGTCAATTACAAGATTTCGATTAAAAAACATATATAAAATCAAATTTCCCATAAAAAATATTTGCTGTCCACGGACCCCCTATCTTGTCCTTGCGGACCACAATTTGAAAACCCCTGGGTTATACGACCATTTTGATAAAACAGGTGGAAGTTTTGGCCAACGAAATTGTTTTAACCTCAGATAAAACGATTTATCGCATTTCGGATTAAAGCATCTCATATCCAGTCGTGCTCTCTGTTTTTTTTCTGCTTTCAGTGTGCACAAATTTGCTTGTGTGCAAATTTTGCCTTTCTTTGCGAAGTATATGTACATATATGCGAGTAACTATAGCTCAAATTTCTTCAATTATAAGAAAAAAAAATTCGATAACGTCTTGAAAACTTTGCGTGCGCGCAATTTTTTGTTTTCTTTCAACGCTCGATGTAAAACGTGTGTGCGCGCACAAGGGCAAAGTTTAAAAGAAACACTGCTTCTGTTTAATAGAAAAGAAAACGATTGTGTGCAAATGTACAAAAACGTAAACAAAATGCTGAAATTTTGGAAAACGTTTGTTTACCTTAGTACAAAGCAGGAATATTTTTTTAAAAATTGAAAATAAACTTTGCTCTTCTATGTTCTTAGACTTGATCGAGCACACCTCCAACCAAATAATGAACCAGTTGTAACAATTCTGATATTTTTCTTTTCTCAAATGTAGTATATTTCATATTATATTATCTAATGAGTTCGGCAGATTGTAATTTCAGAGAGACCGAAGTTTTAGTTCTAACAGGTCGAGTGACATCCTCGTTGGTGCGAAACCATGGGTTTGTAAAAGCTTAAGTTGATCCAGCCTATTCCTGGCAGTCGGTGTTTATTTTATCGATTCCGAAGGTATGAAAAGCAAAAATGACTTACAACTGAATTTGAACTTAGCGCCAATGAGGTTGGAAGAGGGTAAATAAACACTTGAAACACTCGAACTGTCATATACTTATTCTGACACTTTATCACCAGTGGCAATTATGTCAATATTACCTTATGAAAAGTGAAGAACTCCTGTTTAAGCAGCATTTTGCCAATTTCCGGCAACATTTAATTATTCAGGTCTTAGAGATAGAAAGGAGAGATCGAATTATCGAAAGACAAATCGTGTTTTTCGTAACAAAGCTAATAACCCCAATAAAATAAAGGGCTACGTCAGCAAAAATTATAATGGGGACTGAACCTTTTTCTTTGGGGGAAAAGTTATTTTTTTCTTTTTGCTCAGTCACCGAACATCAATGTTTTTTTTTTTATCTCTCTACAACATACGAGCTTCATCATCATCATCATTGTAAAATTCACTTTTCCATGCTTTCATGGGTCAGACGAAATTCGTTGAGACAGATTTTATACGGCCAGATACCCTTCCTTTTCAAGCAAGTTAAATATTTCCTTCTCCTTCACGCTTCATTCGGCCGCCGAAAATGCGGCACCTTGCCTGTCTTCTGTCACCGTTTCTTCAAGGGGCCGAGGCATACAGGACTGAGTGTCCATGGAAGAACAGCTAAGCTCTTTTATTCTCCCTATTCTCCACAACCTTCTAGATCGTCACTTTTTTCTTTTTCCTTCTTTGTATTTACAATTGTCATTCATTATTTCATTTATCTTTTTCTATTTTTAAACACATACCCAACAACTTCTTCACTGAGATCATTGTAATTCTCTCCCCACTGGTTCCAATTTCATTGACTCATTTATCTACCATTTAAAAAAAAAATTCTTTTACCATTCTAATAGCTACCCTTCTTACTTCATTCCACCTCAATCAAAACCCATATTTTCTTCCATTCTCTTTCTTTTGCTTTATTCTCTTTTCTTTTATCTCCCCTCACTACTAACACCACCACCACCATCTAAGATTAAAATCCTATAACAAAAAATAGACAGAAGCAAGTGGAAATTTTGCTTGAACATTTAGGGAGAAAGATTTTTATTTGTCATAGTGGGAAAAAAATCAAATCAAACTTAAGTGTCACTGTCATACAGTATGGCAGCAACTTACCTCAAAAGAACTTCCTGTGCTTCTATAATGATGAAGAAATCTCTTATAAATGTTGCAGTGCATGGTAAATTGTTTAAGTTTATGAATATTAAAACATTAGTTAAGCATTAAGAAAACAGAATAAACTCTCAAATACAAGAAAAACGGAACAGCTAAAGACTGTCACAGTAAGAAAGTAGAAACGCTGTTGGTCAGTTTAGAAAACTTCAAACAAAAAATTGTGTTTATCAAATAATGTTTATCTCTCACCAGATGGAGAACTTTTTTGCTGATCTTACCATCACAGAATAGCACACTGTATGTATATATATATATATATATATATATATATTCATTTACAGACAGACCCTCATACAATCAACACAGTCTAAAAACTTCTTAAGAATATACAAAATTACAATATTTTCACCATTTTCAATGTCATGAATAGCAGAATGTGAAACTGGTAGACTATTATGATATTCTATCCTTTGAAATATATTTAGAATATGTAAATTGTGTGCATTTCCCTTCTTTTATTATATATTTTTTCACTACAACTCACCATATGAAGAAAATCTCTTCAACAAAATTCTTTTTTTTTACTATATATATATATATATATATATATATATATATATATATATATATATATATATATGTGTGTGTGTGTGTGTGTGTGTGTGTGTGTGTGTCATGTATATCATCATGAGATGTCCATGTTCCATGCTGGCATGGTTAGGATGATTTGACAAGACTGCATTTTAGCATGGTTTTTGTGGTTTGGATGTCCTTCTTTATGCAAACACTTTACAATATGTACTAGGTACTTTTTTCATTGTACCAGCTCAAGTGAGGTCACCATTCAGCTGGTAAGACTAAGATCTCCATTGGTTTGGTGGGGCAACAGTGGAGAGGATGGTGGTTTATGCTAGAAGATGTGGGATTAACATATGAGAGAAGAGGCTGGACCAGGTGTCTTGCTGTACAGGAGTGACTTGGTTACTCATGTTATAGAAGAGAAAGTGAAACTGACTGTGTTGGAACTGGAAAGTGATAAAAATAATAGAGGGGTGTCTGAGGTAGGCCCTCATAATTCAATGTGAGTAAAAGTGAATGGTGACAGGATGACAAAGTATGTGGGTGGGTAGAGTTTATAAGAGTATATCGGAGAGTGAGAGCTAGCTAGAGATGGGGGAGTAGGTTAGGGGTGAATATAATGAACAACGTGTGTTGAAGGATGATAAATAGGGAAGTAGGGAAGAGTAGGTGACAACTGTAGAAATTGAGGAGGTGGATGTAGTGAATGATGGTTAAAGGGTAAAGGTTACCAATGATACATATCAGTTGGTGTATGGAGAGTACAAAATGACTGACAGTGCAGAAAAAGGTGAGTTGAAGAGGCAGCAGAATAGTAATAATGGTACTGAAGATATAGGAAGGATGAGAGTCAATGAATGAAAAAAAGAGAGATGTGTAGCTGGGTGTGATCAATGTAAAATGTAGATGGAGAGGGCAGTATTAAGAATGAAAGTTGGATAACAAGTGAAATGGTTCTTGGTAGTAAGAATAAATGGAAATGCTGGAAATTATGCAGTTCTACTCATATTTAATTACAGTAGCAGAATATTGCAGTTAGAAAGATGATAGGTGGTGAGGGTGTCTTAAATAGATTGGGTAAATTAGTGACAGTTGCACACACATATAGTCTTGCTGAGGTGAGCAGACCTTCTCAAGAACTGCATATTGCAAGTCATCATTGTCTTTTCTCATCTCCTCTGTGAGGCTCAAACTCCTGAGATCAGCCTTCAACATCCATTTTGTCCCATATCTTCCTGGGTCTCCATCTTGAGCAAGCTCCATCTACCTTAAGTGATCAGCATATATTTTTACAGCTGTCCTCATCCATACACATCTCAAGTCCATGCCAGTGAAGTTTTCTTTCTCACACACTACATTTGGTTTCTCTTATGTCTAGTTTTTCTCGCAATGCATTTGTACTTTGTCATTCATGCACATCTAGCAGAGTATGCTAGTTTCATTTCTTTTCAGTCTTTTCAAGGACCATGTATCACATGACACTGGTGTCATACAACCTGCCTTTCACTCTGAGGGACAAAAACCTTTGTTGACAGCAGTTGTAGTCAGTCCCTGAGCTTTCCTAACTTGTTCTCACTCTGGTTACTCTACTTTTCGAGCAAACCACGCCTGTGCTTGTGACATTTTCTCAGTTACAAAAGGTAATGACTACTTCTAGTGAGTCATCCGGGTATTTCAGAAAATCTTTTTCTGGTCTGCTCATCATAATGCTTTGCCGGCCAAGCCCTGCCCATTTTGTGTCATATTGAGAACATAGAGGCACCAGTGGCTCCCATGATAGACAAAGTGTTAATGTTATTTACATTATTTACATTCGACGGATATTTGTCCTCATCTTGTCTGTTGTTAACACATTTCGGCTGATGTACCCTCCAGGTGTCTTGGGGAAATTTTGAACTTGGGTTCTCATTCCTAAGGTATTTTTCGATGTTATTATTATTATTATTATTATTATTATTATTATTATTATTGTTATTATTAGTGTTCAGGTCACTGCTTGGAATCGAACTTGGAATCTTGATGTTAGTAGCCCATGCTCATAACCACTATGCCCCAAGATTCCGAGTTCGATTCCAAGCAGTGACCTGAATACTAATAATAATAATAACAATAATAATAATAATAATAACATCGAAAAATACCTTAGGAATGAGAACCCAGGTTCGAAATTTCCCCCAAAGGCTGGAGGTTATATCAGCCGAAACGTTGTGTTAACAACAAACAAGATGAGGACAAATATCCGTATAATGTAAATAATATACAGAATTCCTCATCTCTTAAATATCAAAAAGTGTTAATGTGTTTATGGAATGTTTGGCTATTTACTGAGCTAAGAAGTAGTTCAATTGATCAAATAACTGAATCCTTATTAGAAATGACAGAAATTCATAAGTGTGTGTTATGTATATTTTATATATATCTTTATTACATTGAATTAGTGTTTTAGCAATATAACCAGTGTATTTAAGAACTCACTTATATCATATATATATATATATTCTTTTAGTCTTTTACTTGTTTCAGTCATTTGACTGTGGCCATGCTGGAGCAACACCTTTAGTCGATCAAATCGACACCAGGACTTATTCTACTGGTGTCTTTTGCCGAACCGCTAAGTTACGGGGACGTAAACACACTAGCATTGGTTGTCAAGCAATGTTGGGGGGACAAACACAGACATGCAAACATATACATACATACACACACACATATATATATATATATATATATATATATATATATATATACGACGGGCTTCTTTCAGTTTCCATCTACCAAATCCACTCACAAGGCTTTGGTTGGCCCGAGGCTATAGTAGAAGACACTTGCCCAAGGTGCCACGCAGTGGAACTGAACCCAGAACCATATGGTTCACAAGCAAGCTACTTACCACGCAGCCACTCCTATGCCTATATATATTTATGTATATACGCCTATATATATATATATTGGAAGGTTTGAAGGTGATGTACAGGAATTATATATTAGAAAAAAATTAAGGTACTCAGAAATCTGGATGGTTGTACATTTACAGATTTTTATTAATGTCACATATTTTATACATCATATAAAGCGCTTTTCACCTAGTCTTGTAGGATTTTCAAATTTGAAAATCCTACAAGACTAGGTGAAAAGCGCTTTATATGATTTATAAAACATCTGACATATTAATAAAAATCTGTAAATGTACAACCATTCAGATTTCTGAGTACCTTAATTTTTTTCTAAAATCGAAATCGTGATGGCACCTGTGCCCAGCGTCGCCTTTCTGGCACTTGTGCCCGCGACATGTGTAGGGACTTTCGAGCAAGATCATTGCCAATGCCCCTAGACTAGCTCTTGTGTGGGTGGCACATAAAATACACCATTTTGAGCGTGGCCGTTGCCAGTACCGCCTGACTGGCCTTTGTGCTGATGGCACGTAAAAGCACCCACTACACTCTCTGAGTGGTTGGTGTTTAGGAAGGGCATCCAGCTGTAGAAACTCTGCAAAATGCTGTGCGTGAGAAGACCTGGAAAGCCAAGTGAGACCTAAATCTAAGGCCTCACCCAGTCCACTTATGCGTACCTTCTTTCATTGGACACCAAACTCCACTTGCGAAGACCTGTTGAGGCAAGTGAAATCGAAATTGAGTTAAATTCGACGACTGGCACCCATGCCAACATCGTCTCCTTCATTGGACACAAAACTCAGCTTGCGAAGACTTATTGGGGCAAGCGAAAGTGAAATTGTGATAGCACCTGTGCCCAGCATCGCCTTTCTGGCACTTGTGCCCACGGTATGTGTAAGGACTTTCGAGCGAGATCATTGCCAGTGCCCCTGGACTGGCTCTTGTGCAGGTTGCACATAAAATACACCATTTTGAGCGTGGCCGTTGCCAGTACCGCCTGACTGGCCTTCGTGCCGGTGGCACATAAAAGCACCCTCTACACTCTCTGAGTGGTTGGCGTTAGGAAGGGCATCCAGCTGTAGAAACTCTACCAAATCAGATTGGAGCCTGGTGTAGCCATCTGGTTTCACCAGTCCTCAGTCAAATCGTCCAACCCATGCTAGCATGGAAAGTGGACGTTAAACGACGATGATGACGATGATATATATATATATATATATATATATATATATATATATATGCGAGTAAAAATAAATACAAAAAAAGGGGTTTTGTATGATTGTGTATAAAGGAATATATTATTTCGTTTAAAAGAGTTCCAACACTGTCTGTTTTTTAAGTTTTATTTATATTCCTGCAAAACCAATGTGAGATATAGAATATGGAATATACAATATATAATATAATATACAATATATAATATAAAATAAAAATGGATGGTACAATGAAATAAAGTATTGAATGTCTTATTGAATATATGGAATATGTCTTATTGAATAGATGAAATACTGAGTGTTCAATATAAAGGATTAAATATATAAAGGCGAATACATATTTTCTATACCTTGTGGTATTTCATTATGGCCGGTATGACAGACTTTAACAGACATATATATATATATATATGTATATATATGAGGGGGCGGGGCTGAAATTTCTTGATTTTGAGTTAAAGAAAATACAGGAGGATCAGTTAATTATGATTTTATTCAACATATTCCCTTCAGATTCAAACACTTATTGCAGTGGTCCTTCAGCATTTGTAAGCCCTGTAAAAGAATTGGAAGGCTGGGCCTTCAACTGGACCTTTCATGATATCCTTAAAGCCAGGAACTTTTCAGCCCCCAATTATATCTATGTACAAATATATACATGCATACATATGAGTGCAGGCATGGCTGTGTGGTAAGAAGCTTGCTTCCCAACAAAAGGGTTTCGGGTTCAGTCCCACTACAGTACATTGAGCAAGTGTCTTCTGTTATAAACCCGAGCCAACCAAAACCTTGTGAGTGGATTTGGTAGACAAAAACTGACTGAAAGAAGCCTGTCATGTGCGTATGTGTGTATGTGTTTGTCTTCCACCACACTGCTTGACAACCAGTATTGGTTTGTTTACATTCCTGTAACTTATTGGTCCTCAAAAATAGACTGAAAGTATAAGTACCAGACCCCAAAAATAAGTACTTGGGGTGGATTTGCTTGGCTAAACACTTCATGGTGGAGCCCCAGTATGGCCCACAGTCAAATGATTGAAACAAGTAAAAAATAAACTATATATTTTGTGAGTGTGTGTGTGTCTGTGTCTGTCTGTATCACCGAGGCGATGACTACTGACCGAGACCTTTGGAAATGTGCTGTGCGTGAGAAGACCCGGCAAGCCAAGTGAGATCGTTGCCAGTGCCCCTGGACTGGCTCTTGTGCGGGTGGCACATAAGATGTACCATCCTGAGCGTGACCGTTGCCAGTACCGCCTGACTGGCCTTGTAGGGTTTTCGAGCGAGATCGTTGCCAGTGCCCCTGGACTGGCTCTTGTGCGGGTGGCACATAAAAGACACCATTTCGAGCGTGGCCGTTTTCGTGCAGGTGACACGTAAAAGCACCCACTACACTCTGAGTGGTTGGCGTTAGGAAGGGCATCCAGCTGTAGAATCTCTGCCAAATTAGATTGGAACCTGGTGTAGCCATCCGGTTGCACCAGTCCTCAGTCAAATCGTCCAACCCATGCTAGCATGGAAAGCGGACGTTAAACGATGAGGATGATGATGATGATGTGTGTGTGTGTGTGCGTGTATTTAAGTATAAATATGTGAAACTATATAAATGTATAAACATGTGAAACTGAACCTGAGACCATATTCTTGAGAAGCAAACTTAACCACACAGCCACACCTTCACTTATATATGTGTGTGTGTGTGTGTGTGTGTGTGTGTGTGTATACACATAGAGAGAGAGAGGTATATATGAACATATATACACACACATCACCCATTTTATAATTATCTTGCATACATACGCGTTTACTCTTCAATTATGCATACATTCTTGTGAATACACTCACTGACACATATACACATATATTTCCATACATAATTACACATTCGCACTTGCGTATCCTTTTGCATTTCCTTAAGCAAATGCTCCATATCTTAAGATATATGTGCATGCATGTATGTATCTGTATGTGTGTGCACAATGATCTGAGTTTGTATGAGTCATATGTAATAAATAATAATGTCATGATTTCAGATTATGTTTAAAGCCTATTGGTTGTTTGAATCAACAATATCTGCTGGCTTGCTAGGCAATTGTGTAATTTATGCTTCAGCTATAGACTGTTAGTTGTACAGCATAAATTTAGTAGTGGTAATAGTAGTAGTAGTAGTAGTAGTAGTAGTAGTAGTAGTAGTAGTAGTAGTAGTAGTAGTAGTTGTAGTAGTAGGATATGATAATAGAGGATAAAAATAAACAAACACTGTAAGTTCATAGATTTTGCTATTCATTATGATAGCAGAGTTTATACCAAGGAAGTTGAGAAAAATTGAGAGATAACAGGATCTTTTAGTCAAAGAGCTGAGGAGACTGTGGAGCTCCAAGGCAGCAATTAGTCATGTGATAATTGGTGCACTTGGCACAACACCCAAAAATGTTACATAGAAGACTGAAAGATATTGGAATTGAGACTTGCATTGTTGACCTGCAGAAAAGTACCATCCTGTATTCTGCGAGAATCCTTTGAAAAAATTCCTGAGATTTTAGGAGACATGTTGTTGCCAAATCTGAAGATAAAATACCTGCTAACAGAATTAGCATGCGCTAGTCTAATTATGATAATGATAATAATAATAATAATAATAATAATAATAATAATAATATTTAAGGATTGATGTTGCTCCTTCCGAAGGTAAATGAACAATAAGAAAAGTGTCAAAATATTGTTCATTCGATAACAGTCACACTCTTCTTATTGTTCCTTTAATAATAATAATAATAATAATAATAATAATAATAATGATGATAATAATGATAATAATGATAATAATCCTTTCTACTGGAAGCACGAGGCCTGAAATTTGGGGGAAGGGATTAAGCTGATTACATTGACCCCAGCATGTAACTGGTACTAATTTTATCAACTCTGAAAGGATGACAGGCAAAGTTGCCCTTGGCAGAATTTAAACTCAGAACATAATGGCAGACGAAATGCCGCTAAGCATTTTGTCCAGTGTGCTAACGATTCTGCCAGCTCGCTGCCTTAATAATAATAATAATAATAATAATAATAATAATAATAATAATAATAATAATAATTAGGAGGAGGAGGAGTTAGACAATGATAACGATGGTTCGTTTTATTTGCCATCAGGGTAGCACATGGAGGAGACAATTCAAAGACAACCACAAAGTGGGTTGATTTACACAATGGAATAATAAAAATAATAATTCAGGAAATACTTGGCATAAAGTATTAGAAAAAATAATGAAGTTGTAATCCTCCTGATATAGGAGGATCTTTCAAGCTGGTTGAAGAACGTTACCATCCAAGATCCTTCTGATCACCAAGGGCAGGTGTCTTCTCCAGTTGCCATTCGCTGACTTTTACAGATTTATATTTACAGTGGTCCCATTCACTCTTACCGTTTTCACCACTCTCACTCATCTTTCAATAAATTCACTCTAGGATATTGCTTCCTTCTTTCCTTTTATATTTCTTTTTGATTGAAACTTGGAGAAGCTGATTAGAGGTCTATCATGAAGGAAAGTCTTTGTCTTCATACCTGTCTATCTTTTTCACTATACCTCCTTCTCTATAGTCAACAGAGGAAAATTGTCATTCTTACCCAGTTAAGAGAGAGTGATGGAGCAACCATCACAATGCTCTTGGCTAACAGCCAGATCTGTTCTACATGTGACAGTAGCTGTTTAACATAACTCTTCAAGTCAACAATACATGGACACTGAATGTGTGCACAACGAATTTTATCACACAGTGTGCATCTAGGACAAGCCTGTTTGACAATACTTCCATACTTGAAGAATAATTGTCAATGCCCATAGTTGCCCTGAGAACATTGTCACTCTTCCTTATCTTTAATCCTCTATAGATTGCTGGAATAGACCATACATCAGTCTATAGCCCTCGGCTGATCAAAGCCTTGTGAGTGGATTTGACGGATAGAAACTGAAAGAAACCTTTTATAGTACATAAAATGCATCATCTGAATGTGATCGATGCCAGACCTGCCTGACTGCCCCCCCCCCCCCCCTGCCAGTGGCACATAAAAAGCACTATCCAAACATGGCTGATGCCAGTACCCCTTGACTGGCTTCCATACCGGTGGCATGTAAAAAGCACTATCCAAATGTGATTGATGCCAGTACTCCTGACTGGCTCCCATGCCAGTGGCACATAAAAAGTACTATCTGAACATGATTGATGCCAGGCCCGCTTAACTGGCTCCTTGTGCTGCTGGCACGTAAAAAGCACCCACTACACTCTCAGAGTGGTTGGTGTTAGGAAGGCTATCCAGCTGTAGAAACATTGCCTGATCAAATGGGAGCCTGGTGCAGCCTCTGGCTCTCCAGACCTCAGTCAAACTGTCCAACCCATGCCAGCATGGAAAACGGACGTGAGACGATGATGATAATGTATATATCATCATCATCATCATCATTTAACATCTGCTTTCCATGCTATCATGGGTTGGACGATTTGACTGGGGACTGGGTGAACCAGATGGCTACACCAGACTCCAATCTGATCTGGTAGAGTTTCTACAGATGGATGTCCTTCCTAACGCCAACCACTCTGAGAGTGTAGTTGGTGCTTTTTGCGTGCCACCGGCATGAGGGCCAGTCTGGCGGTACTGGCAACGGCCACGCTCAAATGGTGTGTTTTACGTGCCACCTGCACAGGAGTGAGACCAATGTTTTGTTCACGAGTGCCATATATACATATATATATATATATATCTGTGCGTGTGTGTGTGAGAGAGAGAGAGAATTAGTGTCTTCTTATCTTGATAGAAAGTGTTAGTATTAAAAAGGAAATAAGCACACAACCATACCTGTGTCTGTACTCACTCCTACACACACACAAGCACTCGCATATGTTTTACTATTTTAATTTTTAAATTTTAGACTTTGGTTTTTTTTTTCTCATTTTTATCACATTCTAAAGACACTCACTATCTTAATCGCTTTTACTCACTGTACTGTCTTCTGTGCCAGTGGCACATAAATAGCACCATTTGAACATGATTGTTACCAACATCGCCTTCCTGGCATGGGAAAAGACATTCAAGCGAGATCGTTGCCAGTGCCGCTGGACTGGCTCCTGTGCAGGTGGCATGTAAAATATACCATTTTGAGCATGGCCATTGCCAGTACCGCCTAACTGGCCTTCATGCTGGTGGCACGTAAAAGCACCCACTACACTCTCTGAGTGGTTGGCATTAGGAAGGGCATCCAGCTGTAGAAACTCTGCCAAATCAGATTGGAGCCTGGTGTAGCCATCTGGTTCACCAGTCCTCAGTCAAATCGTCCAGCCCATGCTAGCAAGGAAAGTAGACGTTAAACGACGATGATGATGATGATGACTCTTCTTTTTCTACTTTCAACTGCTCAGGCTTTAAAGCTTCAGCATTCAGATATTACTCTGTCAAACATAAAGCTTGTTTATTCACATTGTTTTGAATTAATTATGCATTAACTTATAGCTTCAAACTTTTGATGGTGTGATTGTTTAATTTTAGAATGACATTTTAGGGTAGGTGTGAGAAACTGGATCTGACCAGTTTGAATGTACAAGAGATAGAATATTTGTGCCTCATGTGTCTGGTTTAAATGCTAGAGTGTTAAACTAAAAATGCTATTTGTCTCATTTTCTTTCTTTTGTGTGGTTCTTTATAGTGTTTATTGACGTTAAATTATGCGTGTATGTATGTATGTATGTGTTGTATGTGTGTATGCATGCATGTATGTGTATGTATTGTATATATATATAGAGAGAGAGAGGGATAGAGAAAGACAAACACACATGTTGTTATTGCTATATATAAAGCAATTATAATAGTAATATTTATATATATATATATATATATATATATATATGTATGTATATATATATATATATATACATATATTTGTATACATGTACGTGTGTGTGAATATATATATATAGAGAGAGGGGGGAGGGAGCAAGAGAGAGAGAGAGAGCAATAATATTGGGGAAGCTGGCATAGATAATGTGTGAAGAGGTGAGGAGATGCTTTGATGTTCCTGGTTCTGGTCCTATTGATTTGGAGGTTTCTGCTTCAAAATACTTTCCTGCATAAATTTTTACCTATATTCCCTTTACAGTTATTGTAACAGATAAAAAAAAAACTGAAGCAATACAACTCTCCTTCAGTATTTTAACCTGCATATAACTGAAATGATCAATAAGGAATCCTTTTCCCCTACTCTTCCTTTATTTCCTCCTCTTTTTTAATAGTAGTAGTTGTAGTGGCGGTGGTGGTAGTAGTAGTAGTAGTAAAGGGTGAATAACAGCTCGTTCTCTTCTTTTTCCTTATAAGCCCTCTTTAATTGTAATTTTATCATTTAGATAAATATCATATCTATTAATATGTATTTGCATCTAACTCCTTTACTTGTTATTAGAATATATAATAGAACTGTACTCTCTCTCTCTTTCTCTCTCTCTTTCTCACTTTATCTATGTGTGTATTG
Source organism: Octopus bimaculoides (assembly GCF_046866305.1). Classification (NCBI taxonomy): domain Eukaryota; kingdom Metazoa; phylum Mollusca; class Cephalopoda; order Octopoda; family Octopodidae; genus Octopus; species Octopus bimaculoides. The sequence continues at coordinate 79,116,112 of NC_142934.1, read as the reverse complement.
TGTGTGCATACACACACACACACACACACACACACACATATATATATATAATCAGCAGATGTGATCCAAATATTCTTGGTATAGAAAACACAGTAGTGCTCAAATGATATATATGTTGTATATCAAACCCAATCTGTTGTATTTAATTTGTTTATCTGCATAATTACCTCTTTCATTCTCTCTCTCTCTCTCTCTCTCTCTCTCTCTCTCTCTCCATACATACATACATACATACATACATACATACATACATACATACAAATCAAAAATGAAAAACAGGAAAAGCTGACAAAAGTTAATTAGAAATACCCAGTGAATATAAGTGAAAGTTTTAGATGAGGAAAATAGGAGTGATGTTTCAAGCCTTGCTCTTCATCAGAAAGATGAAAAGTCTAGAGAGAAAGAAAAGGAGGAAGGAACAGAGTCCAAGAAAAGCACATACACACACAGACTATCATACACACACACACACACACACTCACACACACACTCACACACACACACACACAAACGCACATGTATAAATGTGGGTACGCAGACACTAGTTGAGCACTGGATATGCTCTGTATAGAAGGCATGTAGTAGTGCTCTAATCTCCAAATTGTTCATCCATGATGAATTCTTCATCCAGAATTCTTCATCCAGGATTAAAAGAAATCAAAGCCAAGTTGATATCGAGCTAGTGATGCAAATAAACACAATTAGTTTTGACATACACATACACACACACATCTATTTATACATAGACACATATATCTACATATATTCAGTAAGATAAACACACACACACACACTCACACACACATGCACTCACACACACACGCACACACACACACACACAAATATATTTTGCTTAAAAATACAGAATGCCGAGAACAGAACACATAGACTCTTAGCTCAACACCTGTTTCAGGGAGCTTAGATTTATGTGCGCATGTGTATGATATGTCTATGTATGTACACACACACACACCACACACACACACAACACACACAACACACACACACACACACACACACACACACACACACACATGAATGTATATAGTCATGCAAATATATGTAGTGCATAGATGCATATATATATATATATATAATTTGCTAAACCTGTATGTGATACACTTTCAATATTTTTAGTAAGTGTACAATTCTCTGAAACCATTATTGATAGTGTGTGTGTGTGTATGTATATATATATATATATAGAGAGAGAGAGGGGAGTGCGATGGGTAAATTGTTGCCATTTCATATTTTTAATTTCGCGCATGTTCATTGTTTGTTTTTGATTTTGTCAGCTATATAGTATAATAGGGGCAGTTGGGCACTGTCTGTGAGAAAAACAGCATCATGATGCAATTCATTCTGCCAGAAATTTGGACATGACATGCTGTACTGCAAGCTCCAATACGAACATTTCAGAGTGTTTGGGTGTCAATCTGAGGACATGTACTGAGAGTGATGAAAATCAAACACCCAGTCAACATCATGATGTTTGGAGTGATCACTAGTAATGGCGATGTTATGCCTCCATTCATCTTTCCACACGGCCTCAGACACATCACAGAGGTCTACATCAAGCGCATGGAGGAAGTAGTGCTACCCTAGGTGAAGAGGGTGGTTGCTGGAAGACCCTATGTCTGGCAACAGGACTCTGCACCATGCCACACAAGCAAGAGAACCCAGTCATGGCTGTCAGACAATTTCTGCGACCACATCACCCCTAACATCTGATCACCAAACTCTCCAGACTGCAACCCCCTTGATTATTTTGGGTGGGTCGCAGTTGAAGGAGGGCCCAAGATGAACTGAAGGCAAGGAATATGACAGCATTCACCAACTTAAACAAGGAGACAGTCCAGAAGAGTTGCAGGAGATTCCAAAGTCATCTGGAGACCACGGTTAAAGCCAATGGCAATTTTATTGAATAAATTTAGTTTTTAGTATTTCAAGATATTTTTATGTAATTTTAGTAAATATATGTTAAAATGAGATGTCAGTGTTATTTTCAGTTTTGCGTAATTTAGACAACAAAATATTCACTGCACCGTGTATATACATACACACATATATGTATATATATATATATATATATATATATTGCGATGTGATTATGGTTTCAATAATTAAACTATTTTTGTGGGGGATTTTATAAAGTATTTTTATTTTCTTATCTAATGATGTTTTGTAGTATGATAACAATAAAATATGTCACAAAATATGCCTAATGGAATTACTGTAAATCCTCAAGTATAGTCCGCCCTTGAGTATAATACGCAGGGGATTTTTAGGGGGCTGTACCTCTGAAAAACCTAAGCCTTGTGTATAATACTCACCCCTTCTCTAACTTGAGTCAAGGACGTCTATATAACGTCCTTGGTTTATAAACGTATATTCGGTAACGTCCTTTATTATTATTGTATATATAACATAATGCAAACATGTAGCTTTTTTGTGCACTTGTTTGCAGAAAATAAAGAAATAACAGTAATAACGTCAGTGAAAAATAAATATTAAGTAAATTGCCTTTACATATTTATCACTTAGAAAATTTTGCTTAGAAAATATTTTTTATTTTTAACCTCGTATATAGTACGCCCTAGAAATTTTTACCTTTAAATTTTGGGAAAAAAAGTGCGGATTATACTTGAGGATTTACGGTACATAAACTGCACCTAAAATCTGTTACGTGAACCAGATATACAAAAACTATTGAAAAGATGAAGATTTAATATAAAAACCCACATAAAATGCAACAAAAAATACATCACACCCAATCATAAATTAAAACTAATAATATACTACAAAAGCAAGAAAAATTAAACCCTCCTTATTAATATCACACCATAACTCAAGAAAACACTGTGGAAGACCAATGTGATCTATAAGCTTAAACTTCAGGAAGTTACAAACTTCAGGATATTAGCTGTTACTCTGGACAACACCTTCATCTAGCTCACCATGAAAGGATGGCTTAGTGATAGAAATGGTTATACGAGGGGGTGCTGAAAAAAGTTCCTGGTTTTAAGGGTACTGTGAAAGGTCTTCTGAGTACTTTTTACAGGGCTTAGAAAAAGTGAAGGACCACTGCAATAAGTGTGTGAATCTGAGAGAGGAATATGTTGAATAAAATCATAACAATTAACTGATCTCCTTATATTTTCTTTTAGCCAAAACCAGGAATTTTTCAGCACCCCACCATAGTGTTGAAAAGTCTTGAAGATTTTAGCATCATCATCCTCTACTTTCATGTTCTCTACATGCTCTATTTCAAATCTGTCTGGAATCAACTTTCATCTTGAAAAAAAAAAAAAAGAATTGTAGCCCCCCCCCCCCCCCCCAAAAAAAAATTGTGGCAAAAAAAAAAAAAACTAGCCAAAAAAGAAATAATAATTGTAGTCTTACATTTTTCTGTTGCAATGCAAGAAATTGTTATTTTTTTGTTTTGTTTTATGTTGTTGCTTTTATAATTTTATTTGCACTTATAATTTTAAATTGTTTCTGTTATCCTCAACTATATTTTCAGTGTGTATATACTTATAGCTGTTTCTGCATTGTTGTTAAGCTTCTTAGGTGCAATGGCAAACGTTGGTGAGTCTTTTATACATTGCTCTAAGCATTTTGGTGTTATATGTCTGTTTGCCTGTTTGTCTGTCTGTTTGTCTGTTAGTGTGTCTATATGTCTGTCTGAATGTATGTATATCAGATTAGGGCCATCGTACTTAATGAGGCAAAGAAAAAAATCAGATTAATTAATTAATACCGTTATTTTTCATATGGGTCACATCCTCTGTGTAATTTTCTGTGTATTTTTTATCCTTTACATGCTTCAGTCATTGAATTGTGGCCATGTTGGAGCACTACCTGGAAGGGTTAAGTTTAACAATTCAGCTCCAGTGTTTATTTTTAAGCCTTTTGCTTATTTTTCAGTCTCTTTTGCTGAACTGCTAAGTTACAAGAATATAAATGAACCAACACTGGTTGTCAAGTGGTGGAGGAAATGAACATGCATACACACACACACACATACACACACACGCACACAAACACACACATATACATGCAAAGGGCTTCCACACAGTTTCTATCAAATTCCTTCACAAAGCATTGGTTGGCCCAGGGCTACAGTAGGAGACACTTACCCAAGGTGTCATTCAGTGGAATTGAACCCGAAACTAGACAGTTCCAAAGTGAGCTTATTAACCACACAGCTATGTCTACACATTTACCTATGCATAGATTAGTTAACATTTTGTGTTCTAAAAGACATTAATTGTTTCTTTGGTACAACTATCAAAAAAGAAAAGGTGAGATAATTTCAAGAAATTAAGAATTAATCTCTCCAAGTTAACTTACATTCTTAAGAGAAAATCTGATCTTTGTTGGCAAGTGACAACTATGGATGTCTCTACAGATATTCTATAGAAACCTCAACAAGTGTTGTAAAGCGCACTGCTAACACACTAAAACATGAAATTGACTTATAAAAACTTGGTATATTTTATAGTATGTTTTAGTTGCGTAATGAAATATCACATCCCTACAAGTCATTAATAACCATGGATCTGTTTTGATCTATTAGATCTCATCAGCCAGGAGTCTATATTGACATGCCTTATCTGTCAAGATAAGCGTTATAATTTTTGGCCAGTATAATTTGCATAAACAAAGAAAAATAAAAGAAAAACTAAGGGAAATAATTCAAACAAGAGCACTCAAAGAGCGCAAACCTCTGCCGAGGCAACATTAACATCCTCTCAACGATTAGCTGGAGGTGATTTTTAAAATGTGAATATCCGAAATAAACTTGACTGCTCTCACAAATGAAAATACTGAAAATGAACGTGGCCATTTTCAAAAATTAAGTAAAAAAAAAAAGCAGAAAAATAATGTAGCATCCTTGTCCGGTACTGGATTGATCCCAAAATCTAATCAGTCCGTGCCAGTCACGATGCCAAACATCCCTGAAAGTTTTATCTGAATCCACCCACTGGTTCTTGAGATATCTTGTCCATGGACAAACAAACAAACACAACTGAAAACAATACTTCTGCCTTTGCTAAGGCGGAGGTAATAAGCCTGGAACCCGAGCAACCGAAGAAAGCCATCAGGGAAATAGACTCAGCAGCTGAAACTAGCTCAAGGTAGCGATGGTTGATAAGAGACTGCAAGTAGAACCCTTCCATAGGTGAAGACTAGCTCATTCCTTGCCCCACTTGAGTGAAATGTATAGGCTAACGGGTGAAATGCTTGTGACCCTAAGATATCTGCTGAGTATGTGGAAGGGTTTCCGGCATTGCACTGGATTTAGAAGAGTTTACTTACCTCTGAGTAGCTCCTTTTGTTTCTGCATGGGACAAAGCATCTCTGATGATTCTTTCACTCATAATAAAATATTAAAAAAAAACCTAAGGGAAATAATTCAAATAAGCTTATAGCTTGGATTAAGATTAATCACATATATATATAGCGAGAGATGTACAGAAAAATGTGGATAATTAAATTCTTCATTAACTGAAATTGCTTTCTTAGAGAAAGGAAATGAAAAACACAGTTTCAAATTTAATATACATGCTTAAAAGAAAGTCTGACCTTTTAAGCAGGCAAGGGGAACAACTATAAACATATTTCAGACTTATTAAACTTTATCAGTAAAGTATAGTCTTCTTAAATCTGTCTTATCATTGACTTAGATTTGTATGATTCAGTGTATGAATACATGCATGTATGTACAATATACGCTTTGCTTTGTTTTGTTTTTTTGTTTTATTATTGCTTTTCTTTTCTCTTAAGAATTAATTTATTGAACCAATAAAATTCTTTTATTACAATTCATACAAACAACAACAGTATTGCTGTTTAACCCTTAACATTCAGATTATTATGTCAAATTTAATGCTTCTATATTCATGTTATTTTGAATTAATCATGCATAATCTCATAGCTCTGGGATTTCAATGATATGATTGTTTATTTTTTAGAATGACATTGCAGGGTAAGTGTAATATGCCTGATTTGAAAAGAGGTAGAATATTTCAGCCAGATATGGTCAGTTTAAATGCTAAAGGGTGTATCCTAGGTCTGGCCTGATCCAGGACATTTATTGTGATCAGAGGCATTCAAACCATGAACATTTTTTCTTCCTTTTTTTCAAACTGTGTACTTTTTGCAGGCATATGGCCTAGTGGTTAGGGTCCTAGGCTTACAATCATAAAGTTGTGGGTTCACATCCTTGGCTAGGCAGCATTATGTATCTTTGTGCAAGGCGCTTCATTTCACATTGCTCCTGTATACTCTGCTGAAAATGTATTGTAGCCAGGTGCTGATGTGATCCCTTCACTTCCACCTGTTACATCCTGGATGTGCTGCTGAGTCAAGGGATGGGAGGGCTCTGAATGTCTCTCTTCCCTTTAGTATGTGGGTAACTGAGATAATTAGTAAAAACATGGTTGTTGCTTCTATATCATATTTGCTTGTGAGTGATGGCTAGCATTGATAACTAGAGCAATATTATTTAATGTGCACTGTCATTTTTAAGATTACAAAGAATAGTTTAAAGGATATTTGGCAGCTATTTCTAGTAGATGGAAAAGTTTCTATTGTTGACTCAACAAACAACTTTGTAGAGTCACATAATTAGTCCACATTACTCTTTAAGGGGTATAAGGCAATTTTCCCAGTTTTTCTAGTATGTGTATTCCTCCTTGGATGGGATGCTGGTCCATCACAGGGTTACTCACTTTTACCAGCTGAGTGCTCCAGAACACAGCACATTGCCCAGTCCAGGAATTGAAACTACAGTCTTATGATCATGAGTCCATTACCCTAACCATCAGACCATATACCTCCAATGTAGAGTCACACGTTCAACTTCAATAAAGTCTTGGGTAGACATTGGATTTTGAGAGTGTGACGGTAAATGTGGAGTCAATGGATTAATTATAGAAGGGGCTGCATTGAAGGCACATTTTCCTTTTCTATCCAATCATCCAAGCTTTTCAAAGTTACTGATGAAAACAAAAAAATTCTGGAAACACATAGGTGCAGGAGTGGCTGTGTAGTAAGTAGCTTACTTACCAACCACATGGTTCCGGGTTCATTCCCACTGTGTGGCACCTTGGGCAAGTGTCTTCTACTATAGCCTCGGGCTGACCAAAGCCTTGTGAGTGAATTTGGTAGACGGAAACTGAAAGAAGCCCGTCGTATATATGTATGTATGTATATATATATATATATATATATATATATATATATATATATATATATGTATATATATATATGTATGTGTGTGTATATGTTTGTGTGTCTGTGTTTGTCCCCCCAACATCGCTTGACAACCGATGGTGATGTGTTTATGTCCCCGTAATTTAGCAGTTCGGCAAAAGACACCGATAGAATAAGTACTAGGCATCCAAAGAATAAGTCCTGGGGTCGATTTTCTCGACTAAAGGTGGAGCTCCAGCATGGCCACAGTCAAATGACTGAAACAAGTAAAAGAGTAAAGAGTATATTTGTTGTCATAGATGCAAAAATATATCAGATAATGGAAGAACTACAGCATTAGTGATAATTCATTCATAGTGAAAGTTATGTTTGCTTAACAACAATGACGATAATGAAGTTGGTAATGATGATAGTGATGACGGTGATAATTATAATAATGATAATAGTAATAATGATGTTGCTGAACATTTTATCTTAGGTCACTAATGATTCGACCAGCTCTCTGCCTTTACGATAATTATGACTGTTACAAATTTTGGTTGAAGGCCTGCAATTTTAATGAGAGGGAGAAAGTTGATTATGTCAACCCCTGGGCCCAACTGGTACTATTTTATCAACCCCGAAAGTATGAAAGGCAAAGTTGTCCTCACCAGAATTTGAACTCAGAATGTTAAAAGCTGGGAGCAATTCTGCTAAGCCATTTTGTTTGATCTGCAGCTTTGATTCTGGCAGCTTTGCTGTCTTGATGTTAAATATAATAATGATAATTATAATGATATTAATAATGATGATAGTGTTTTGACAGTGTCATCTAGAATGTTGAACAGGATGACAATGACAATAATGGTTTTAAGATGATGTAATCTTTTGTCCTCTAAAACTGACAAACTACTTGCTTTTATTGTTAAATTATTCTCTTCTTTTCTGTCTCCCATTTTCTCTCTCTCTTTCTCTTTCTCTCGCCTTTTTCACATTACTCTCTCCTCATCTCTCTCCTCTCTCACTTCCTTTTCTCTTACTTCCTCTTTCCTCTCTCACATCCTCTCTCCTCTTGCTTCATCTATCCTCTCTCACTTCCTCTCTCCTCCTCTCTCTCCTCCCCTCTCCTCTTGCTTCGTCTATCCTCTCTCACTCTCTTCCTTTCTCTCTAACTGAATAAGGAGGTTGGGAATTATCAGGACCTTGTCCAAGGCACATAACTAAATAGCGATGACAGTAGCTATCCGTCCAACTCTACTGTCACAACTTCAGCCATCCCCGCACCAATACTACAATCACTGTCACAGAAATTATTGCCACCATTCACATAACTTTGTTACCTGGTAACCAAGACAGGGAAGGTTCTGGGACAACACAGTCTCAAATAATGACAGTTTAGTGAATGTAGCTAAATAAATGCAATGTGGTTTAAGCTCTGATAATATAATGTCTTCTGATTACAATGAGTCAGGATGATTATTGATAAGAAAATATATCTCCCAGTTACTTGTTCTGTAGTCAGATAAATGAATCAGTAGAAGATTTACTTTTCATCCAGATTTTGTTAGGAGACCAGAGCGAAACACCATCTCTCAAAACCTTCTCAGAGCTTAGGAGATATTGACATCAAATTACTGTTGCTTTTTCCAGCTCTCATCATCATCATCATCATCATCATATCGCCATCATCATCATCATCATTATTGTCATCATTATTTTATCTCATTTTTCCATGTTAGCAGGGCTGGATTTATCTCAGTATTTTGCGGTTTGCTACAGTCTTTTAACATCTGGTGCAACCTGCATCAGCGAAAACTGGTCATCTTTGTTGTGCGTGTCAGATTTTTGGTTTAGTTTTTATGACTGGAAGCCCTTCCTGTCTAGCATTATCCATATCATATCATGTGCTGGGTGCATTCTATCATGTTACCAAAACTAGAGTGACTAGTCATTTATGGCTTTATGTCCAGAGCTATCTCTACCTTGTGTCAGTATTGGAGTCCACATCTCTCCCATTTGTTCCTAAAGATTTTTAGATAATCATTGGAAGCCTACAAAGCAAATATATACATGCCACATTCATTTCTGTGATGCATGATGTGTATATATTTACTGCTGGGTGTAGGTTGAACAGAGTGAGTTGAAGAGTAGTGTTTTTGTCAATGATATAGATTAACACTAATACTTATAACTTGTGTTGGTGTTCACAGGGGATGAACTGATTTAACTCTAATTAGTGACTCAACAACTGTCATAAACAAAAGCTGACCATATCTAGCGATCATGGCGTCCTGGTGCAGAGATTGTTAACACCAGTGACAGAATATTAGCCACTGATTACCTCAGCTGATTGTCTAGTACCTGCTGAGATAATTAGCTTGAAACTTTCTCTACTATGTCTAATATTGATAATAGCAATTAGTATTTTCTTTGTCAAAAGCAATGACCTAAAAGAGATATGATTCATTAAATTTCCATGCCAACAAGTGTACAATATTGTATATCTATTTAGGGATTCTCTCATCACTGCTTCAATACACACAGTGAATTCTGTGCTTCACTGAGGAGGTCCAATGAGGCTGAAACATGTCCAGTTGTTTCCAGTTACTTGCTGAAATTATCAAAATTGTATTAGTGATGGAATTAATGTTACCTTTTCATCACAAATTATTACATATTTAATGTTAACCACATTAAACATATTAACAATAACTGAATGTTTTAAAATTAAGTTAATATTAAGATATTTAATGTAGTTAAAATCACATATATAACTAAATAACGATTATGTAACGAGACAAAATAATCAGTCATTGACTTGATTCGTGTAATAATTAAGGGAAACAGCTCTGGACATATTTCCATTTTATTGAACTTCAGTGAAGCAATTAACTTCACCAAATCTAAAATTATTAGTCAATGATTAATATTGATTCTTTTTTATCATCACATAAAAAAGGGGGCATTGAAAAGGTTAACACTAATTTTCTATTGTTATTTTCATGCTGCTGTCATTGAAAAGTAGGTTATACTATGAACATTTTCACATGTGTTATAGAATTGTGTTTCATCTAGGTTTTAAGTTCAACCTCTTCTTCCATTCACACCCAGGCTTAATGATGTGATTACTATAAATTTATGCATGCATATATGCATAAATATATATGTTTGTATATATGTCATCATTGCCCTCGATATTTTAGAAGTCTCTATGCTCAGCCTGCTTGAATTTGCAGTGAAATTTAAAATTCATCTCAAATTTCAAACTATTTTGAAAATGTTCAGCGTCAGCGACGTCGTCGTTGGTGTCGGCATCAATTAGCTTCAGGCAGCTAGAACTTTCTCTGTTATATCTTATATTGATAATAGCTATATCTAATATTGATAATAGTATTTACTTTGTCAAAAGCAATGAACTGAAAGAGATATGATTCATTAAATTTCCATGCCAATATATGTACAATATTGGTACATATATTTAGGGATTCTCTCATTGCTGCTTCAATGCATACAGTGAACTGTATGCTTCACTGAGGAGGTCCAATGAGGCTGAAACATCATCATTATCATCATCATTGTCATCATCATCTTTGTCTAATGTCCATTTTTCCATGCTTGCATGGGTTTGATGGAGTTTGTTGAAGCAGATTTTCTGCAACTGGATGCCCTTCTTGTTGCCAGCCTTCACCTGTTTTCAAGTGAGGTAATATTCTTTGTGACCAGACATGTATTCACAGTCGATTCGAAACAAACGACACCACTTGCTTGACAGAGACAATTGTTTACAACCATCAACATGAAGTCCAGGAAAGGAGACAGTAACACACACATAAATACAAAAATACAGGCATGGCTGTGTGGTAAGTAGTTTGCTTCCTAACCACATGGTCCTGGGTTCAGTCTCACTGCATGGCACCTTGGGCAAGTGTCTTCTACTATAACCTTGGGCCAAACAAAGCCTTGTGAGTGGATTAGGTAGATGGAAACTGGAAGAAGCCTGTCATATATATATATATATATATATATATATATATATATATATGCATATGTGTGTGTCTGTTTGTCCCCTATCCATTGCTTGACAAATGATGTTGGTGTGTTTATGCCCCCATAACTTAGTGATTCAGCAAAAAGGACTGACAATAAGTACTAGGCTTATAAAGAATAAGTCCTGGGGGGTCAGTTTGTTAGACTAAGGGTGGTGCTCCAGCATGGCCGCAGTCAAATGACTGAAACAAGTAAAAGAATAAAAGAACTCATACATACAATGAGCTACTTTCAATTTCTGTCTACTAAATCCACTCACAAGGTTTTGGTAGGCCGAGGGCTATAGTAGAAGACACTTGTTCAAGGTACCATGCAGTGGAACTGTACTCAAAGCCATGTAGTTGTGAAGCAAAATTCTTAACCACACAACGAACCTATAATGGTTGAATATATTAGATAGAGAACACCAGTTTTTCAGTGCTGTCATGGGTTGGATGGGTCTTTGATACAACATATTTCCGTTCTTTTTGATATTAAGCCTTCTTATCTGTGAAACACAATATCCTGACATCGGAGCCCATCTCTTTAGTCCATACCTTTTTTGACCTTCTATTTCTGTGTGAGTATAGGGCTTTCCTATAAGTAGGTTATCTCCCTTGGCTAGGCGGCGCTCCATGTAGATAATTAAACTTCCGGAGACTACCGACACCATTGTTATTGCTTTACGTCTTATCATGGATATAAAGCAGCTTGATGATTCAGCTATCGAAGTACTTACTGTGCCTGAGTTAAAGAAATATTTAAGATTATATGGACAGTATGTTACTGGAAGAAAGGCGGACTTGACTGAAAGGTTGAAAAGAATAAAAATTCTGTCGATGAAGAATGTCAACAAAGTAAATTCATTGGACGATAAGTCTGAAGTATTGGACGATACTTCAGACAGGAATAAGCAGAAGCTTATATCTCCTCTCGGTGAAGTATTGCCTGATCTAAAGATCTTTGTAAGTTGCCGAATTTCACAGATAATGACATAATTACCTCGTGCTACGGATGAAAGCAAAGCAAAAGTTAAGGAGTGGCATAATTTACCACGACAGACACGTACACAGCCTCGGATACCACAATATTAGTGAAAGCTGCTCTCACTGTATTGTCCGGTGTCTGGTAATCCCTTCAGTACCGACATAAAACCAAAAAAAGAATCCTGACCACAGAGTGTGGGTAATTATGTCAAAGGTCATTGGCAATGTGCATTCAGCTGATTGCAACTGTTAAAGCAAGTCATTGAGCATGCGTACATGTCATACGGGAGAGTTCCAATCAGGGGTGGATAACAACCTTATAAGAACCCCCTATAGGATACATTTCTACCCTGCATGTATCAACTATCAATCAATTGTATCACATATCCACACCTGAACAGCCTTTGATGAGAACACACAGCTAGTCTCACAACTCTTTTGTGTCCTGCCTTACAGGCTGACAATGGGAAAGGATATGACTAAAGCAATTGACAATGTCCTCTGCTTTCAACAACTGGTCTTTTGTCTAAGCAAGAAATCAATGTTTCCCTTGTTATGATTAACGATGACATCAATTTGTTTACTAACATTGCAAAGCCAAAACAAACTACAAAACACTGTTATTTATGGATTTATTGGAAAACTCAACTGGTTTCCAATTTTCACAACTTCTAAAGCCCAATAAAATCTATTATTATCATCGTCATAATCATCGTCATTATTATCATCATTATCATCATCATCATCATCATGCCAGCTCTGAGGAACAGTAGCCTCTGTAGTAGTAGTAGTAGTAGTAGTAGTGGTGGTGGTGGTGGTGGTGGTGGAGGTTATAATTGTTGTCACCGTTGTCGTTGTTGTTGGCATCATTGTCGTCACCGTTGTCATTGTTAACATCATTATCGTTGTAGTAGTAGTGGTGATGGCAGTTGTGAATGTGGTAGTGGTCGTCGTCATGGTCGTGGTAGTTGTAGTGTGAGGTGGTGGTAGTTATAGTGATCGTGGGGTAATAGTTGTTGTGGTGGTGGTGGTTTTGGTAGAAAAAAAAGCAAAGTGGAATTAGCATGTCTGTGGAGCATATTTGCAAATGATGTGATTTTATGCTGATCAGTCTAAGATATCTGTGGGCATAACAGCTGCACTGGTCACAGGTGTAGGAGTAGCGCTGCATTATGGATCTCACATGAACTTTGTAAGGGGCTTTTAATTGTTGATGGGGGTTGAAACCATTTTGGTTTTGGATTTGTGTATCTTTTATCATTTGCTTGTTTCACTCCTTGGACTGCAGCCATGTTGGGGGAACTGGCTTGAAGGGTTTTAGTGGAACAGATTAACCCCAGTACTTATTTTTAAGTCTGGTCCTTATTCTGCAGTGAGACTGAACCTGGAACCATTTGGTTGGATAGCAAGCTTCTTACCATACAGCCATGCCTGCACCTAAAAAGACTTGCTCCACATTTTTCCAAGAAACAGACTTCATGAGTCATGGCTCATCATCAGACAGGCAGCGTTACTAAAAGAAAATTTGTGGTAATTTTTTGTTATGTATGCAACTCAGAAAGCCCCAAGAGCCACAGATTGCTTGTAACTGTTCTATAACTTTTGTTTCTTGTTCTTGAAACTTGAATAAATTTTTACCTTCTTTTTAGACATATGATGATGAGTGTCAAGTAGAAAAAATTTTAATTTTTTTATTATTTATGTGCCCTTTTAAAGCCTAGCCAGGCTCATGGGCCTAGTTTCCCGGTTTCTGTGGCTTATGTGTTTCCCCCAGCTAGACGGGACGCCAGTCCATCGCAACGTTACTCAAGAAAGAAACAGGAAGAAGGAGTGAGAGAAAGTTGGGGTGAAAGAGTACAACAGGAATCGCCACCACCCCCTGCCGGTGCCCCATGGAACTTTAGGTGTTTTCACTCAACAAACACACACAACGCCCGGTCTGGGAATCGAAACCGCGATCCTCCGACCGCGAATCCGCTGCCCTAACCACTGAGCCATTGCACCCCCACAAGTAGAAAAAATAAACAAAGGAAATTATCTGACAAACCAGTAGACATTTGCTGAAAGTGTTTCTGATGTTTGTATTGAACTGAACTTTCTGTAATGTTTTTATTTTATTGTGTTTTTCTTCTCTCTCTCTTTCCAGAAACCAAAATATCAGCTAACAACAATAAAAAGCTGGTTTGTTACTATTTTGCCTCTGGCCTCCTTCATGTCACAGACATTGACCCATTCTTGTGTACACATCTCATTTTTGCATTTGCAAAGTTTAAAGATGGTGAATTAATTGAAGTATCACCATCTGACATCAAAATCTACGGGCAAATGGTCGATCTGAAGCTGAAAAACCCTGCGTTAAAAGTGATGCTGTCGGTGCAGAGAGGTTTTTCGGAATTGGTCAATTCAGATGATGATACTCTTAAAAAGTATGTTATTTACATTTACCTCTATCTAACATTCACTAGAACGGAATTGCAGTATCTGAATAGGGCAGGGGTGGGGCAACATTCTTCCCTTGACTCTAGTGTCTGTTTTCTCAATGGCAAATATACAGCTTTCTCTAAGCATCATAATTGACTTAACAGAAAAATAACATCTTTACGCTTTGACTCTTTTACTTGTTTCAGTCATTTGACTGTGGCCATGCTGGAGCACCGCCTTTTAGTCTTGCAAATCGACCCCAGGACTTATTCTTTGAAAGCCTAGTACTTATTCTATCGGTCTGTTTTGCCGAACCGCTAAGTTATGGGGACGTTAACACACCAGCATCGGTTGCCAAACGATGTTGGGGGGACAAACACAGACACACACAAACATATACACACACATACATATATATATATACATATATACGACGGGCTTCTTTCAGTTTCCGTCTACCAAATCCACTCACAAGGCTTTGGTTGGCCCGAGGCTATAGTAGAAAACACTTGCCCAAGGTGCCACGCAGTGGGAATGAACCCAGAACCATGTGGCTGGTAAGCAAGCTACTTACCACACAGCCAACATTGTATGTTTCTCTTATCATTACTTCAGCTAGTATTGTGAAGGCTATGCCTCCATGCTGAAGAGGTCTAATAATACAAAAACATGTTTAATGTTATCTTCCTTGTTGAAATTATTAAAATATTAATCATTGACTAAATGTTATCTTTTTCTCGCCACATAAACATGTTTAGTTAATTATTTAATGCTCATTGCACTGACTATGTCAGTACTAACTTAATTATTATATAAACTGAGCCATACAGTTCACATTCTGCTGTATCCTCTGGTGATGCTCCAGCTGGAGTGATGTCCTAGATTGGCCACCACCCAATGACTGAAACATGTAAAAAAATAAAGAAACAATGTTTGTAATCAAAATCAAAGTAAAATTGCTTCATAACTACTCACTGATTGTATCTCTCATTAGTGATAGACGAACTCTATTCATTATAAAACAGAAAATATTGTTTCTTATATTTTCTTTTGTTAACATTATTATCAGTTGTTGTCTGGTGAAATACATTGTATTGACATGTAACATCAGCTTTATTGATCTGCCTACTATCCTGTTAACCAAATATTGTTCTTATTTATTTAAATGTTTACAGATTCTACAAACAAGCCATACATTATTTAAGGGAATATCGATTCGATGGAATTGATCTCGACTGGGAGTTTCCTAAGGCTAATGAGAAAGAGAAGTATTCAAGATTTCTAAAAGTAAGAACTTTTAATCTTAATATATCTTTGTGTACTTTCCCTATTGATGCCTTGCTGTTATTATATATAACATATATTCCACAGTGAATGTAGATAATTTCCTGAGAAAAAAAATATATATTTGATATAAGTCACTTGAAATGAATTGATGAGCTCACATACAACCTCCAAAGGTACATCTTTTTTCATCATCATCATCATCATCGTTTAACGTTCGCTTTCCATGCTAGCATGGGATGGACGATTTGACTGAGGACTGGTGAAACCCGATGGCTACACCAGGCTCGAATCTGATTTGGCAGAGTTTCTACAGCTGGATGCCCTTCCTAATGCTAACCACTCCGAGAGTGTAGTGGGTGCTTTTACGTGTCACCCGCACAAGAGCCAGTCCAGGGGCACTGGCAACGATCTCGCTCGAAAGTCCTTACACATGCTGCGGGCACAAGTGCCAGAAAGGCGACGCTGGGCACAGGTGCCATCACGATTTCACTTTCGCTTGCCTCAACAGGTCTTTGCAAGCTGAGTTTCTTGTCCAATGAAGGAGACGACATTGGCATGGGTACCAGTCGTCAAATTTAGTTCGATTTTGATTTCGATTTCACTTGCTTCAACAGGTCTTCGCAAGCGGAGTTTAGTGTCCAATGAAGGAAAGGTACGCATTCCTCTGATGGAATTATACTCATGTCACATAAATGTAAATTTAATGTACAAATTTGTAATTAAATTATTGAGTATTAACTGAAACAGCTGTAAGAAGTGAAGATGACCAATCTGTTGTTAATAATAAGCAATTATTAAGGCAACGAGCTGGCAGAGATGTTAGCACTTGGGCAAAATGCTTGGCAGTATTTCGTCTGTCTTTACATTCCGAGTTCAAATTCTGTCGAGGTTGACTTTGCCTTTCATCCTTTCGGGGTTGATAAATTAAGTACCAGTTGTGTACTGGGGTTGATCTAATCTACTGGCCGTCTCCCCAAAAATGTTGAGCCATGTACCTAGAGTAGAAAAGAATAATAAACAATTATTAACTTCCAAATCTCCATTTTCTTTTCGTCTTTAAATATATATATATATTTATATATATATGCATCATCATCATCGTCATCATTTAGCATCTGCTTTCCATGCTGGCATGGGTTGGACAGTTTGACTGGAAGCGGCAAGGTGGAGAGGTGCACCATGTTCCAGTCTGATTTGGCATGGTTTCTACAGCTGGACGCCCTTCCTAAAACCAACAAGCTTAGAGAGTGTGTTGGGTGCTTTGGGTGACACTGCATGAGTGCTTTTACATGGTACTGCATGGGTGCTTTTATGTGGCACTGCTTGGGCCCTTTCACATGATACTGCATTGGCACTTTTACATGGCATGACACAGGCTCTTTTGCGCGGCACCACATGGGTGTTTTTACATGGTACTGGCCCAGGACTCTTGCAGGTCAATCCTCATCACTGGTGGGACTGGTTTTAATACTTCTGCTGTTGACACGGGTCTTCTTGAATACAGCAAGACCCCAGGCATCTTGGTCCTTTGTCATCTCACCAGATGGGTTCAGTGTCCTAAAATCATTTTTCAGCACTTTGTCCCATATCTTCCTGGGTCTCCCACTTCCACGTGTTCCATCCACTTTGAAAGATCAGCACTTCTTTATGGAACTGCCAGCATCCATCCAGTAAGTCCATGCAGCAAATGTTCCAAGAATCCAAGAAGTTCCTGTACATGAGTTTGTTTTGAGTGGGTAAAATGTTACACAATATTTAACCCATTTTTCATTGCAATCAGCTATGAAACCAACAGAGACTGAGATGACACTGAACTCATCTGGTGAGATGACAAAGGACCAAGATGCCTGGGGTCTTGCTGTATTCAAGAAGACCCGTGTCAACAGCAGAAGTATTAAAACCAGTCCCACCAGTGATGAGTCTTGACCTGCAAGAGTCCTGGGCCAGTACCATGTAAAAACACCCATGTGGTGCCGCACAAAAGAGCCTGTGTCATGCCATGTAAAAGTGCCAATGCAGTATCATGTGAAAGGGCCCAAGCAGTGCCACATAAAAGCACCCATGCAGTACCATGTAAAAGCACTCATGCAGTGTCACCCAAAGCACCCAACACACTCTCTAAACTTGTTGGTTTTAGGAAGGGCGTCCAGCTGTAGAAACCATACCAAATCAGACTGGAACATGGTGCACCTCTCCACCTTGCCACTTCCAGTCAAACTGTCCAACCCATCCACTTTGAAAGATCAGCACTTCTTTATGGAACTGCCAGCATCCATCCAGTAAGTCCATGCAGCAAATGTTCCAAGAATCCAAGAAGTTCCTGTACATAAGTTTGTTTTGAGTGGGTAAAATGTTACACAATATTTAACCCATTTTTCATTGCAATCAGCTATGAAACCAACAGAGACTGAGATGACCAGAAACCAAATTGTATTTCATTCTCCATTCTTTTCTTTAAAGACTTATTCACTGTTCACTTATTGTCCATATTCTATGTACAGTTCATGCAGTTTTGGTCAATTTTTCTGATGAGTTGCAGTGCACCTGAGCACTTACATTAAGTTCATCATCATCATCGTCATCATTATTATTTAAGGAGGCAAGCTGGCAGAAATGTTAGCATGCCAGACAAAATGCTTAGTGGCATTTCATCTGTCTTTACGTTATGAGTTCAAATTCCACCAAAGTCGACTTTGCCTTTCATCCTTTCAAGGCTGAAGAATTAAGTACCAGTGAAACACTGGGTCAATGTAATTGACTAGTCCCCTCTTCACAAATTTCAGGCCTTTTGCCTTTAGTAGAAAGGATTATTATTATTATATAGGGGGCAGAGAAAGAGAGAGAGAGAAAGAGAGAGAGAGAGAGGTAGAGATAGATAGATAGATATACTCATAGACATCCCTAAAGTAAATACAGTAATGCCTCGATATATAAGTTAATTTGTTCCCATACAGCAAAACTCAAAGTTGAGCAATAATTTCCCATAGCAATGTTATAAATCACAATTCATTCCCAGAAAAATATTTTACCTACAAAATTTATGATACTCATAAATAAATGGCAATAAAACAACAACAGTAGAATGTAAAAAATATTTTATGTAATGTAAAAGAATGTCAAGATCATTTATAATAAAAAATATTATTATTATTATCGTTTTCTGAATCATTTTCACCTGCACTAGACTTGTGCACACTTGTAGACATGATTGCTGATTCACAAGCACTCATAGAAGGACTTACAGATTTCTTTTTAAAAATCAGGTCTAGAGTTGTTTGTTTAGAAGAATTTCTTGGTAACACGCTGAAGCATTTATTATGGTAGTAAAAACTTTTGCATTTTGTTCAAAATTTGGATCTTGTGCTTGAAAAATAAAACTTGTAAACCTGGGGTGTCATAAAGCGGGTCTTCGTAAAGTGAGGTATTACTGTTGATACCAGTGGAGGCGCAATGGCCCAGTGGTTAGGGCAGCGGACTCGCGGTCGGAGGATCGCGGTTTCGATTCCCTGACCGGGCGTTGTGAGTGTTTATTGAGCGAAAACACCTAAAGCTCCACGAGGCTCCAGCAGGGAATGGTGGCGAACCCTGCTGTACTCTTTCACCACAACTTTCTCTCACTCTTACTTCCTGTTTCTGTTGTGCCTGTAATTCAAAGGGCCAGCCTTGTCGCACTCTGTGTCACGCTGAATATCCCCGAGAACTACATTAAGGGTACACATGTCTGTGGAGTGCTCAGCCACTTGCACATTAATTTCATGAGCAGGCTCTTCCGTTAATTGGATCAACTGGAACCCTCGTCGTCGTAAGTGACGGAGTGTCAACAAACAACCATTTCATCTACAATGGACACTCGTTAGTACAATTCTGAAATAGGTTAAACCTTTCAAAAATGCTTGTATCTGTTTACTTTTGGGATGTGTGTATGTGTGCGTGCATGTGCACATGTGTGTGTGTGTGCATGCATGCGTGTGCGCGTGTATGTGTGTGTATTTGCATGTGTGTTTATATGTGTATCTATATGTGGATGTGTATATGTTTATATCACTTTCACATTTTGAATCTTACTCTCTATATTTTTCACCAGGAGTTCCGTGCTGCTATAACAAACCATTCCAAAACTTCTGTTAGACCTCCACTGTTACTGACAGCAGCTTTACCAAATAATGTACGAAAACTAGAAAACTACGATATTGATACTCTCAATAGGTAAGAACACGTGTTTAATTCATTCTTTACTTCAAACAGTCTCCAAGACACTTGCACACATGGATAAGCATCATTGTTATAACATCCACTTTTTCATGCTTGTATGGATTAGACACAAGGGTTTTTGCAGTTTGAGGCTCTTCCTGTTGCCAATCCTCATCTGTTTCTCAGCTAATGACACTGGATGACCACAACTCATTTATAACTATCATGTGATACTAAAACAGCACATTCTCACACACACACTTACACATACACACACACACCAGACTACCACCACTGCCGCTGCCACCATCACCACCACCACCACCACCGCCGCTGCTGACACCACCACCACCACCACCACCATCATCATCTAATGTCTGTTTTCCATGCTGGCATAGGTTGGATGTTTTGACAGGGGCTGGCTAGGCAGAAGACTGCACCAGACTTCACTGTCTTTGGCAGGGTTTTTACAACTGGATGCCCTTCCTAACACCAACCACCTTACTGAGTGCTTTTGTATATACACACCCACAGAAACACACACACACATACACACGCACGCACATACATATATGAGTTAATATTTAAGTGTTGGAAGGCAGTGAGCTGGCAGAAATGTTAGCATGCCGGGCGAAATGCTATTTGGTATTTCGTCTGTCTTTACGTTCTGAGTTCAAATTCTGCCGAGGTCTTCTTTGCCTTTCATTCTTTCAGGGTCAATAAATTAAGAACCAGTTGCTTACTGGGGTTGATCAATCAACTGGCCCCCTCCCCCAAAATTTCGGGCCTTGTGCCTCGAGTAGAAGAGGATATTTAAGTGTTGGGTATGTTCATAATTGTATGCCAATAAAGCAAGTCCACTCTCTATGGTTACCTAGTATCATGCATGGTAAGTATACAATTTTCACTGGATCTACCTCAGGAAATCCTCAGTTTGGCAAA
>NC_142934.1:79055225-79090225 GCF_046866305.1 Octopus bimaculoides | reverse complement strand
GCTGCGTGAGGCAGCTTCTACCTGGACGGAAACCATGCTGGGTCTCATTCAGCAAGTCATTTTCTTCTAGGAACGCAATCAATCTCCTTCTGACAATTCGTTCCATGACTTTGCTAATATGTGAAGTCAGAGAGATGGGCCTGTAGTTCCCAGCCTCTGCTCTGCTTCCACCTTTATGGATAGGACATATGGTGCCTTCCTTCAGCTTTTTGGGAAGTTTACCATTTGCAAGGAAACTCTGGAAGAGTATCCGGAGTGGTCCTGCTAGTTCTTGTTTACACGACTTTAAGAGGACAGCTGGGAAACCATCGGGGCCAGTTGCCGAATTTGAGCTCATTTCATTTATGGCAGCTATCACATCTTCCTTTTCAATGTCGATGTAGGTAATGGATGCAGTCTTTTTCTGCTGAGTGCTATTGTCAAAGAAATCAGCTGGGTTCTTTATCTGCATGTGACTCAGAGGAGAAGTGAAGACACTCTTGATATATATATATATATGTATATATATATATATATACATATATATATATATATATACATATATATATATATATATATACATATATATATACACATATATATATATATACACATATATATATATATACATATATATATATATATATATATACATATATATATATATATATATACATATATATATATATATATATACATATATATATATATATACATATATGTATATATATATATATATAGGAAGGGCATCCAGCTGTAGAAACTCTGCCAAATTAGATTGGAGCCTGGTGTTGCCATCCGGTTTCACCAGTCCTCAGTCAAATCGTCCAACCCATGCTAGCATGGAAAGCGGACGTTAAACGATGATGATGATGATGATGATATGTATGTATATATATACATATATATATATATATATAAATATATATATATATATATATATATATATATATATATATATATATATATATATATATATATACACATATATACACACACATATATATCATATATATATATAAGGAACTATCTAAAACTGTTTTATGAAAAATTGGCCATTATCTTTGCATCAACCTGATATTAGCCAAAGTTTTACATCCTATCTAAGAATGGGAGTGACATGTTATTGCTTAATGTTACACAAACAAGCCCAATGTATTCTCAATGATTAGTGAATGGATTGACCTAATTTCTTCGATCATCATTGTTTAATGTCCACTTTCCCTGCTGGCATGGGTTTGACATTTTGATATGCAGCTGGCCAGCCGAGGAGCTGTCCAGACCCCAATTGTCTGTTGTGGCATGGCTTCTATGGCTGGATGCTCTTCCTTACGCCAACCACTTTACAGAGTGTGTTGGGTGCTTTTTATCTGCCCCCAGCACAGGTGTGTTTACCCAGCACTGGCGCAAGTGCATTTTATGTGGCACTGGCACTTGTAAAGGACAAGCCTGTA
Source organism: Octopus bimaculoides (assembly GCF_046866305.1). Classification (NCBI taxonomy): domain Eukaryota; kingdom Metazoa; phylum Mollusca; class Cephalopoda; order Octopoda; family Octopodidae; genus Octopus; species Octopus bimaculoides. The sequence continues at coordinate 79,088,792 of NC_142934.1, read as the reverse complement.
TATATGGCTGATAGTGATTCTACTTAGCATTCAGTTATCAAATTATCGCATGATGTTATTTTTATGCACGTTTTCTATTATTACCTCCTTGTGTTTTGCAGCACTTTAGATTTTGCTACAGTGATGACCTATGACTTCCACATGTTCATCAAAAATGTAGACGTCAACACAGGGTTCAACAGTCCACTTTACCCAGCGATATATGAAAGAAAACTTTCCAGTACGGTAGGTACTATAAACATTACTCTTTGTTTGAAAATGTTACCTTATTAGGCTTAGTGGTTAGAGTGTTCAGCTTATGATTGTGAGATCATGAGTTCAATTCCCGTCAGCGTGTTGTGCAAGACACTTTATTTCTTGAGCAAGACACTTTATTTCACATTGCTTCAGTCCACTCAGTTGGTAAAAATGAGTTGTGCCTGTATTTCAAAGGGCAAGCCTTGCCACATTCTGTTTCGCACTGAATATCCCTGAGAACCATGTAAAGAGTATGTATATCAGGGAAGAGCTCAACCACTTGCACATTAATTTCACGAGCAGCCTGTTCCATTGATTGAATCGACTGGAACACTCATCGTCATAATCAAAAGAGTGCTTGTATAGAGTATGTATAGTATATTCTTCTCTCGTTCTCTTATTCCCCACCTTTCTCTCTCTTTATATGTGTGAGCATGTAGTTATGTTTGTATCTGTGTAATATCTGTCTGTCTGTCTCTCTCATTCTCTCTAGCTGTATGTATATATTTCTGTATGTGTGTGTGTGTGCGTGTGAGAGAGGGTGTTTGCCTCTAATGCCAAAAAGTACTGTTGCCAAACAGCCATGCCAAATCATCAATACCTAAGCAGCTACACCCAATTGTCTCATTCTAATTTTTCCAGGTTGGTCTTATGGATTACTACTTGAAAACAGGTTTTTCTCCGTCGAAACTTCTCGTTGGACTCCCAACGTATGGTCGGACATGGAAATTGAAAACAGCTGAAAACCATGGAGTCCATGCCCCTGCTGTTGGCAAAGGGGATCCAGGATCAATAATCCATAGCAGAGGGGTCTTTACATATCCTGAGGTATGATATTTTTAGTTTTTATTTTGGTCTAATTTTTTAATTCTTTACTTTGATATTTCATTGAGCAAATACCTTTAATCTTTTACTTGTTTCAGTCATTTGACTGCGGTCATGCTGGGGCATCACCTTGAAGGGCTTTAGTTCAACAAATTGACCCTATGACTTTTTTTGTTTTTTTTTTTCTTTGAAGCCTAGTACTTATTTTATTGATCTCTTTTGCTGAACTGCTAATTTACAGGGATGTAAATACACCATCACTGGTTGTCAAGTGGTGGTGGTGGTGGTGGGAGACAAAGACAGACACAGAAACACATTATTATAATTATACATACATGTATATATATATATATATATATATATATATATATATATATATATATATATACTCTCATCTTATTTAAATAATGACTTTAAAACACCAATGATCCACTTCTCATTGTTAATTATTGCTTCATTTCTTATTCTCTCTCTCTCTCTCTCTTTCTCTCTACCCTGGTCACTCTTAGTGATGGTGAATTATTTCCTTGTTGGTTTTAAATTGTTGCTAGCCACCTTATTTTGGCGAGGGTAGCTTTTAACCCTGGAAGCAAACACACACACACACACGTGTTAAATCAGCAATGCCAAATAAATGGTGCCAAAATGTCCCCTACCCTGATATCTGGATGCCTTTTGTTGAGATCACTCTATTGCAAGCATTTGGGCCAAATCTCTAGTTTGAGGATAACTTTTCTTCCTACCAGTTTTGGAAACCTTGCAAAAAAAAAAAAACAAAAAAAAACAGGGGTATCAGTGCTGCCCTTTTATCCCAGACTAAACAGTAAAAAATTTTAAAACATAGAAGCGTTATAAACTGTGTTGTTTAGAAGCCCTCTTTGCAACAAGCTAGTCTGAGGTTCAGTCCTACAATGTAGCACCTAAGTCTTCTGCTATAGCTCTGGGCTGATTGATGCCTTGTGAGTGAAGTTGCTAGATGGAAACTGTGTGGAATCCTGTTATATATATGTATATATGTGTGTGTCATCATCATTATCATCATCATAGTCGTTGTCGTCATCATTTAACGTCCACTTTCTATACTGGCATGGGTTGGCCGATTCGACTGAGGACTGGCAAGCCAGGAGACTGCACCAGTCTGTATGTGTCTTCATATTTGTGTTTGTTACCCCACCCACCCCACTGCTTGACAACTAATGTTGATTTGTTTATGTCCCCTTAACTTAGCAGTTTGTCAAAAGAGACTAATAGAATATGTATCAGACATCGAAAAAAAAGAAAGTACTGGGTGGTGGGTGATTTGTTTGACTAAATCCTTAAGTGTGATGCTCCAGCATGACTGAAACAAGTAAAAGATAAAACTGAGAAGGAAACGGCAAACTCTGGTTTTGTTCTTTAGCACTCAATATAATCCTAGTATTTAGGGCTGCGAGCTGGCAGAATTGTTAGCTTGTTGGGCAAAATGCTCAGTGGCATTTCGTCCATGTTCATGTTGACTTTTCCTTTCATCCCTCTAGACTCGATAGAATAAGTACCAGTTGAGCACTAGGGTCGAAATTGGTGGCCTTGTGCCAAAATTTGAAATCAATATTATTCTAGCATTTGTTTCTTTCCTTTTCAGGTATGCCTTGCTCTAAAAAATGGTTCTAATTATGTTTGGGACGCTGACTCTGAGGTACCTTACCTCTACAATGATCTCTTATGGTGTAGTTTTGAGGACCCTAGGAGTGCTGCCAACAAGGTATGTTCACATGTTTTATTTTCTTCTGAAACCTCATTCTAGTGTTTGCTATTGAAATCATCATCTCTGCTATTGCCAAAGCAGCTAGAGTTTGGTTGCTATTTCTAGCGGGCCGAGCTACATTATAGAGGCACTCATTGGCTCATCAACTAGAGTATATTTATATGATGTAAACTGAGAGTGCCACATAAAACAATGATTACCATTTCTAGTGACTGTTAAACATGATATGACTTACCTATAATCTATTCAGGTATCAAAAGCTTTGAATTTTAGGAACTGCTATTGATGTGCAAGACCATAAACATGTATATATATGGTTGTGTGCTTTTACGGAGAAATGAGGTTTGGTGAAGCCTAAGTGCTTCAGAATGCTTTCAGAAGCATTAGTAAAAGCATAAGCATTTATAAGTAAATGTATCGTGATCCTGTTGTTCATTGTTTATTTCCAAGTTCAATCGATACTAATTCACCTGTATTCTTAATGGGACTCACCAATTACCTTCTAAATTATCGTCACAAAACTTATCAGTGGTTAACAAAATTTTCTTTGGCACTCCGTCACTTACGACGTCGAGGGTTCCAGTTGATCCGATCAACGGAACAGCCTGCTCGTGAAATTAACGTGCAAGTGGCTGAGCACTCCACAGACACGTGTACCCTTAGCGTAGTTCTCGGGGATATTCAGCGTGACACAGTGTGACAAGGCTGATCCTTTGAATTACAGGCACAGCAGAAAGAGTGAGAGAAAGTTGTGGTGGAAGAGTACAGCAGGGTTCGCCATCATCCCCTGCCAGAGCCTTGTGGAGCTTTAGGTGTTTTCACTCAGTAAACACTCACAACGCCTGGTCTGGGAATCGAAACCGCGATCCTATGACCGTGAGTCTGCTGCCCTAACCACTGGGCCATTGCGCCTCTACTTCTTGGATCATATGTATGGTAAATTCATTATGTTGATGATTGTATCAGAAAGTTGTTATTGATTGTAGTAATCAATAAGATTGATTTTTTTTTCATTTTTGAGATAACATAATTTATTTGGTACTCTTTTTCCACTTCTCCAAAATTTTCAAAAATTTCTGAACAGTTATATGTTATTTTTAGAAAGAGAGGAGAAAACCAAATCCTTAGTAGTCAAGGAAATAATCAATTAATAAAGACGCTTAATTAGTAATTATAATATGACATAATGTTGTAGTTAGCGGAGTCAGATACATTGTACCAACATTCCTTGTCAGATATTTCAATTTTAGCAGCTTATGGATACAATCTAGAGGTGTGGTTTACTGTTATAAGACGCAAAGTCAATGCCTCTATGCGTGCATGCACACACACAAACTTAGTGAAATAGTTTATGCAAATTGAAAATGAAAAATAGATAATAAATCGTTAACAGTCGATGTTATAAAGGCATCGATCGTAAAGTGCGGTTGATTTAGTTTCTTTTCATTAATTATTTTTTTAAAATTATTAAATCGAATATTATCACGACAGAAGAGAGGAAGGAAAATAATCTACAAAACCAACTTCGGTATACAACACGAGCACGCGTAACCTTTCTCTTGCACATATGGGTACACATACGATAACAATTTCGAGCAATTAGCTTCCTCTTTACCACGATATTATACGTACTACATAAGTTTAACAGATGGCTGATATTATTTGTTTGCGAACCGTAGTAATAATAACCATTTAATTTGTGTTAATGGGTAAGCGGTATCATTTATTTCGGAAATGTACTTGCCTGGCAAGTAATTTGATCTGAGATCGTGGGTTGAACCTAAAGCAAATACAGCATTTAAGACATATTAACCTTTCAAAATACACAGATATTATTAACTTCACTTATGCATTTATTATTTGGTGAGAAAATTTTCGTCGCATCAGCTGCGAACTGGTTACTGATACGGTCCCACTGCCGGTATAATAATCCGAAATATCTGTTACCTATATAATATATGTAGGTAATCTTCAAGTTTAGGGAGGTAAAAAAAAAAGTAAATAAAAATATACGAGGGAAATAACTGAACGTCTTGCTAGTATTATCCGTACTAATCTGAAATGTGTTCCTTTTTGTAGCTGTTTATAAATAAATCACACACGTGTTTTTTTTTTGTTTTTTTTCCCCCTAAAACAGCATGCGACGGAATTTTTTCTTATAAAAGTTTTAAATGTTTTTTTCCTTTTCCAAAACGGAAACGAAATAGTTTGCAGAAGTACCCGACGGAACGGAGTCAAACAGCAGGCAGAAAAGAAACAACATGGAAAGAACTTAGTCGATGGAAATGATTTATATATAAACAGTTAACTTCAATCATGTGTGTGATTTATTTATGAACAGCTAAAAAAAAAAAAAAAACAGATTTCAGAGCTAGCCTCTTTCTGCTTTTAATTCTGAGGAATTTCCATAAAAAGTAAATATTATTAAAATTTGAAACAACAATCAAATAACCTCAATGGTTTGTGAATGCATAAATACGTTGACAGTTGCAGGAATAAGGGAGATAATTTACGGGAGACAACTCTTTCATATAAAGGCTTGTTTTAGTAACTTAGTTGAGATTTGTTTTTTAAAACACTATTTTCACACCAATTTATTACTGTTATAGATGCATATATTTTATGATTTCTTTTTCTTTATTGTTTTATAGGCGAAACATTTTCTAAACAAATGTGGTGGAGTTGGTGTTTGGACCATTACTTTTGATGATGCTGAAGGAAAATATTCGAAAGACTATCAAAAGTTCCCAATAATTACTGCTGTGAAAAATGTTATAATGGGAACTGAGAATAAAGATTCCTCACCAGTTTCACAACCCCTGTTATAAATTTTGTTGTTTTATCCAAACAATTTTCAAAAATAATACTTTATAATAAAATTTTCTTTAAAAGACAAACTGAGTTCTTCTTCTTCGTCTTCTCCTCCTCCTTCTTTGAATATTAAGTATCCTGTACTTCTTTCAGTTATTAGACTGCAGCCATGCATGGCCATCACCTTGAAAGGTTTTCAGTGGAATGAATTGACCCCAGTCAATCTGTTTTGCTGAACTGCTAAGTTGCAGAAATGTAAACACACCAACACTGGTTGTCAAGCAGTGGTGTGGGATAGATAGATAGATAGATATGTATGTATTAATATATATATATATATATATATATCTGATTGGCTTCTTTTTGTTTCTGTTTACCAAATCCACTTGCAAGGCTTTGGTTGGCTAAGGCTATAGTAGAAAACATTTGCCCTAGGTGCCACAAAGTGGGACTGAACCTGGAACGATGTGGCTGGGAAGCAAGCATTTTACCACACAGCCATTCCTACACCTATATGTACTGTTTTGATTTGGCTTTACATTGAGAATGATGTGTGTGCAGCACCTAATGGTGCTAGCTTCTGTATGTTGTGCTGGGGCTTTGGTTTATGCATTTTCCTGCACGTTGTTTTAACCCTTTAGCATTACAACCAACCATATCAGGCCCAAAACTGACCAGATCTGACCTCTCACACCTAACTGACAATATTGCTCTAAAAATAAACACTCGCTCTATAAGAATCCCGAAGCTCCAAGATAATGCATAATTAATTCAGAACAATGTGAATAAATTAGCATTACATTTAACAGAGTAATCCAAATGTTAAGCGGTTTATCATTCCCAAAGCACCAATGTTTGTTTTCGGTCTCCACATTCTGATGATTTCCATTTCCGCATCTTTATATCTCTTGTCTTATAACTGTTACTTGCTTCAATCTTTAGACTGTGGCCATGCTGGGGCATTACCTTGAAGAATTTTTTAGTCAAACAAATTGACCCCAAAACTATTTTTGTTAAGCCTGGTCCTTATTCTATCAGCTTCTTTTGCAAAACTGCTAAGTTACAGGGACATAAACACATCAATACTCATAGCTAGTGGTGGTGGGTGGGGGGACAAGCACAGATACATGCACAAACACACACACACGCACATACACATACATGACAGGATTCTTTCAGTTTCCACCTACCAAATCCATTTGCTAGGGCTATTGTGAAAGACATATCCAAAGATGCTTACATGTTGGAAATGCATGTTTGCTTTTTGTATGATGGAATCTTATATTATTCTTCATTCTAGTTAATGGTTTATACATTCACACACACACACACACACAGTGTATATGACTTCTTTTGTCATTGTTTGCCACCACCACTGTTTAACAACTGGTGTTGGTTTGTTTATGGCCTTGTAACTTAGCAGTTTGGCAAAAGCAGAATAAGAACCAGCCTTTCAAAAAAAAAATGAACTGTAATTGATTTGTTCAACTAAACCCTTCAAGGTGATGCTCCAGCATGACTACAGTCAAAATACAGGAACAAATGAAAAGCAAAAGTCTAATAAGTCTAACCATTCTGCTGGTGGCACATTTTATTTCTCTACATCTGGGATTGAGGCTTCAGTTCCCTAAGTGAAAGAATTACCAATTTGGAAACAAATGTTTATTCTTGTGCTTTACATAAGCACAGGAGTGGCTGTGAGGTAAGTAGCTTGCTTACCAACCACATGGTTCCGGGTTCAATCCCACTGTGTGGCACCTTGGGCAAGTGTCTTCTACTATAGCCTCGGGCCGACCAAACAGAAACTGAAAGAAGCCTGTCGTATATATGTATATATATATATATATATATATATATATGTGTGTGTGTGTGTGTATGTTTGTGTATCTGTGTTTGTCCCCGCAACATTGCTTGACAACCGATGCTGGTGTGTTAACGTCCCCGTAACTTAGCCGTTTCGCAAAAGAAACTGATTGAATAAGTACTAGGCTTACAAAGAATAAGTCCTGAGGTCGATTTGCTCAACTAAAAAGGCGGTGCTCCAGCATGGCCACAGTCAAATGACTGAAACAAGTAAAAGAGTAAAAAGAGAAAAGAGAGTACACTAATCAAATGTTGTAGCAAATGGTTCCTGTGTTTCAAAAACCTAAGAAACATCTTTGATATTGAATTAAAACAGCCATTACTGATGTATGCTGAATAATTGATTGATCAAAGAGTCACAAAGACTAATTATAGATAATTGATTTCTAATGCAGACACATTACCAGAAATTTGATGTGAAGGGTATTGTTGATTATACCAACCCATTACCTCATAGGTTCTTTATATAATAAATTGATTGATTGATATAATTGACTTTAGTGGTTAAGATATTTGGCTCATGATCAAAAGGTTATGGATTCGGTACCTGCTGGTGCTTTGTGTCCTTGTGAAAGACACTTTATTTTATGTTGTTTCCAGTTCTCTCAGCTGGCAAAAATCAGTAGTGCCTATATTTTGAAAGGGCCAGCTATGTCATATTCTATGTCACACTGAATTTCCTTGTTTAAGGGTATGCGTGTCTGTGGAGTGCTCAGCCACTTGCATGTTAATTTCACAAGCAGTTGATTGGATTGACTGGAACAATTGTCATCATAACTGATGGAGTACTCTAACACAGTATACATAATTAGTATTACTATATTATTTTAAGGACCAACTTCCATACAGGCATGTGATGGATAGTTTGACAAGTTCCAGCATGTCAGAGGACTGCATCAGGCTCCAATGTTTGTTTTGGCATGGTTTCTATAGTTGGCTATCCTTCCTAATGTCAAACACTTTACAAAGTGTACTGATGCAAAGTTAACTTAATAAAGATCAAAATTTTAGTGAGTAGGAAAACAGGCAAAAGTTTACTTTCATCAGAGAAACGGCCTGATGTACCCAATGTAAACTGGACACATAAGAGATGCAGGAATGTTAAGAAAGAGAGTAGAATTTGTACGGAGAAGATGCATGGAAGTGTAACGACCGTGCAACCAGGAGATGGTGATGAGGAATGGCTCCTTTAGCGCATCGCATGATCGACACAAATAGAAAACACGGAAAGCAGTTAAATGAGTATAAGTGCCAAAAAAGAAAAGAGAGACACAGCTGGTAGAAGGTTTAAGAGAAGGTTTTTGTGTGTGTGAGTGCAACATAATAAACACAATAATAGACAGGCTGTCATGCAAGCAAAGTGTATGTGTATACAACCATAGATGTATGTGTGTGAGAGAAATACAGAGCATAGAAGAGTCTATAAGAAAGTCCAGGCACAAAGGCGGGAAATACCAGTTCGTATCCAAGGTACTAAGTAGTTGAAGTGCTGTAACAAGAAGTTGTGGCAGCAAGGCAGAGCTGAAGAGACACATGTTGTGAGAAGTATGCTACAGGAGCAACAATTACTAAGAGCATACTGGAAATAGATACTATATGGCTGTGTAATATGAGCTTTGAGTGCAAAGGACATGCAAAGACTAGAAAGAAATGAGACAAGCATGCTCTGTTGGGTGTGTAAGGTCAGTGTGCATAAACAGCAAAGTGCAAGTGTGTTGAGAGGAAAATTGGGTATAAGAAGAATCAAATGTAATGTGGAAGAGAGAAGACTGTGCTAGTATGGTCATGTGATGTGTATAGAGGAGAACAGTTATATAAAGACATGCTAAATGCAGATGAAATTTCTGGAAGAGGAAGACCCAGGAAGATATAAGATGAAGTGGTAGAAGATGATCTCAGGAGTTTGAATCTCACAGAGGAGATAACAAGGGGCCAGGAGGATTGGCAGTGTGCCGTTCTTATGAAGACTTGCACATCTCAGCAAAACTAAGTTCTGGAAGTACTGTGAGTGTATTATATATATATATATATATATATCAAAATAAGCAAGAATTAAATGGAGTTGCATGAAACGATCGTACTGCATGACCTCTGGATATCCTTGTCGTTTATTTTGATTTTAACCACCTAACTTTGAAATTGTATGGAAAATGCCTTACTAAATTCTGGTGCCTCAACTTAAGTAGCATATTCACCTGAATCTATATATATTATCATCATCATCATCATCATCGTTTAACGTTTGCTTTCCATGGGTTGGATGATTTGACTGAGGACTGGCGAACCAGTAGGCTATACCAGGCTCCAATCTGATTTGGCAGAGTTTCTACAGCTGGATGTCCTTCCTAACGCCAACCACTCAGAGAGTGTAGTGAGTGCTTCTATGTGCCACCTGCACGAGGGCCAGTCACTTTTCATCTTGTACCTTGAGGGTCCATCCAGACACCCCATCACCACTATTTTTATCTCAGTTCCTCTCCAATTACTCACACCCTCTCTTCTAAAATGTGAGCTATCATGTAGAATCGCTACAGTAAGAAACCTGTTTTGCTCTGGCCCCCTTTTCATACCTTAATCCTCTCATCTCTTAACAAAAAGCCACCTCTCTCAGAGTTCTTAGTCTTACAAGCTACAGGTTGACCTCACTAGTGCTGGTGCCATGCAAAAAGTACCTACCCAGTACTCTTTGTAAAGAACATTTTGGTAGTCTCATGAAATGCCTTCTAGTATTTGTTCTGACATGACTGCATCACAAAGACTAGGATTCCTTTCGAAGGACAAAAAATATTTTAGTTCTAACTAGTTGCTGACCTTCTTTTCATAAAGACCTGTAATGAATGAGACTTAAGTAAGTTGCATATATTTGGCACAGTGCTGTAGTTTTGCAAACTCAAGCATGTTATCTATCCATCCATTATTGAAGATCACAATTTCCGGGAATGTCATAGAAGTAGAGCTCTTCTCCATAGAGTCCTGTCAGAAACAAGTCTCTTTAAACTTTCTGGTTAAATTCCTCAGTGTGAGCGATTGAGACTATGGATCCTATCCAACCGTTTTATGATCCACTCTGAGGTCTCTTACCAATTGCAAGTATCTGTCTTGCAATCCTTTCCTATGGCATTCTAACCACATGATCATTGTACTGGAGCTGTGATGTCTCAGCAGCTCAACCTGGAGAGACTCCCTGATATTTGAGCTATGCACCCAGTTAAGTACATTACTCTAGAGATCCTTTGGAGGAACCCCATTTTGACTCCTTGTATTCACAAGCTAGTCATTATGAAAAAAGAAAATCCATTTGACTGATTGGCAAAGATTTGATTACCAACACTAATTTATGGAAGCATTGTTTCCTTTCTCTGCATATCTATCAGTTGGTTGTTTTACAGTGGTAAGATGCTAGTAACGACAAGGTTTGCATACTTTTCTCTGTATGTATATAATTCAGAATATAAACAATAAAAATTTTATGGCTTATTATTGCTTATATTTTGAGTTACATATATACGGAGGCGCCAAAATCTTTTAAGAGCTCAGGTCCTTTATGGGTCTCAACCCAGCCCTGACATATGGCAAAGGCATCGAACGAAAGATAGTGAGAATTCTGTTTGGGTTCTGTATTTATACATGTTTTAATAGCAGAAAGTAGATCAAGAGAACAAAAGAAGGCGGATGCGTTTATCTAATTTGAACTGAATTTAACCTAAGATGTTTAGTAACAGAATAGGTCTTATCTAGGTTGAACAGAATATGACGGTTGACTTTCATAAATTTCCTACAATGAATGCCGAGAACAATGGAAAGTAGCTTACAGAAAAAATCTAGATAAATGTTTTAAACTGTTTCACCATAAGTGAAAACCACTGATAGGGATGGAATATCAGCACTGTAGTAATGTAACTTCACAAACTGTATCAACTGCTTCAGGAACTAAACCTGCAAACCATACCCAATAATCTTACATAAAGAATTGGATAATGTACGACTGAGAAAAGACGGGATGGTCTCGAAGGGAAAGTCTCTGATCATAAATCTGTTCTGAGAGTTGACCTGTTGCTACACAATTGATACTACTGACATCATTACAAGAATATTTTCAACAAATAGACATGATTTTCTTTTCTTCCTTTTTTATAACCCAAAATTGGGTAAGAAAAAAAGAAGAAAAGCAAATTTTAAAATGGATTGAAATTTGAATTATCACAAAAACGTTTTTTTTTTAATTACAGATTAACCAAATAACTTGCACTTAATCACTTTTTTAAAATTCAATTTTAACCTATAAAATTTGATCTGAAAACATTAAAACAATGTTTAAGTCAATTATTTTATTTGAATAAGTACTATATATATATATATATATATATATATAATTGGAGAAGTACTTCCACAAAACTTGATTTTTTTTATCAATACAAAGTTCGTTTGTGTTTAGCTCAAGGTCAGCCTTAAACGAACAAGAGTAGGATCAAAAGCATTATAGTCATAATCATGCCGTCTTGTTTTTCAGATAGTAAAGGCAAGATTATATTACCCAACGAGCTGTTCTTTTCAAGGTGGCTTGAGAATGATATTTGGCTGCTATTTCTAGCAGTCAAGTAATCATGTGGGAGCGACTATTGTAAGAAGCCACATGGCATTAAACCGGAAGTAAAAAATATAGCCTGAATCAGAACACCATTACTTAATATTTTTAATAAAATCGCATTAAAAATTTCAAACTATTAGCTGAATAAATAATATTATTAAATAATTAAATAAACAAAATATTTTATAATACGTTTCTGCAGCGACTTTTTGTGTAAAGAACGACACACACATACTGGATTGAGGCTATCTGCTCATATGATTAGCAAATGTTCAACCCGTAGCACTTCCTTTTAGAACCGAGATTTTCAAAGATGAAGTAGGCTCCGTTTTCTTTCCCTAAATTTCTTTGAATTTCGATAGTTTAATGTCGTTGTAATTGGATTTGGATAGTTTAATGTCGTTGTAATTGATTTAATGGATTAATTGATTGTTTTGTTTTTTCCCTTTTTAGCAGTGCTCCCAAGCAACCCATCCAGGCTGTTCAAGTCTACGGACGTAAAGTAAGTTTTGTGAATTCCTTTCCAGTTAAAACTCAATGTTAGAAAAAAAGAATTATTCAATCCTACAAATGTATTTTTTGCTTAGTTTCTTTTTGTTTGTTTCTTGCTTGGAATATGTTTGTTGTAAATTAATCACTACTCACTACTAACAGATTACGATGTTAAAATAATTAACTCTTATAATTTGTCGTCGTTAATTGGATATTTGATGTTTGAGTAATACGCCCAAGAACGTTAGATTTTAAAAATTATCTCGTAAGTTAGTTTTAGGAGCCGATTATGGAGCTTCAGTGGTTGCCCAGTGTCAGAAATAGCTTTCAAGTCTAAATTTGCCCACTATCATGTTGGCAAAAAAAAAAAAAAAGCACCGGCACATTTTACGATATAATGAAATAGAAAAAGAAAAAAGGTTATGGTCATGGTTGGAATCACTTTGTGATCAGGACTGACCCTTGATTAAACAAAGCATTCACATTCTATCAATAGTGTAACGTCTTTTCTTCGTCTCTCATATGCTCCACGTGGTCTATTTAATCGATTATAATTAACGTAGCAGTTTTAGCTCTCGATCTTTTAATGCACTAAATGTATTTTCGCGGCAATTAATATTTATTAATCATATTCTTAAATGCACAAGAAAAAGCTTTTAAATGGCAATCAAATGTTAGGTTGCTTTTCATTCTGTTATTTCCCTCCCTCCTGTTCACTGACATTTTAATTTCCAATGCTCAAATATACGTATCCTCAATAAAGTTTTCTCTCTTATAGTTTATATTATCAAGATATAATCTTCATTTGTTAAAGCTGGGGAATGTTACTGATTTGAGATCCGAAATTTGTATATTTTTTTCCCTTTTAACATCGATTTCAGTGCAATTGGTGATCCTACAGTGATCTGATTTTGCACGGGGGACGAATTTCCTCTGTCACCGGTCTGATTTCATTAAGCTTTTTATCGTCTTACGAATATGGTTTTGGAACTACAACAAAAAGTTCTGTTACATATTTTTTATCAAAGCAAATCTGATTACAGTTATAAGTAAATTCACAAAAATTAATTAAAATTTTGTTTAAAAAATCCCAGTTAATTAGCTCATTCAGTTGAGTATTCATTTTAATATAGAATTTTTTTTGCATTGATTTCTCAATTAAGCTAAAATACACATAATAGAAGTGTACCATAAAGGTACAGTAGAACAAAATACTGGAATTTATTAAAGAAACTTACGAAATGAAATAAATTCCCATATACATAGTAAAATGAAATACTTACAAATTAAAAATATGAATCAAAAGTTGTCATTAACCTTACAATCAAATTTCTAATTATAATAAAGAAAATTACAATAAATAAAATGGGATAAATTTGAAAAAGGCATTTTATGAAGGTTAAATTAGATATAATATTCCTGTCATGGAAACGTGTAAAGGATCCCACATTTCATAAATACAACTTTGTAGATTGCTCACTGAAAAGCTGTTTCAATTGACTGTCCACTAGTGACCACATAGGTAAGGCATTCATGTTTGTGACAGACTTTTTTACCTGTCTTTTATGAAGATTGGCTACATTTAAGGAACCATCCCTCTGGCAGGCCTTTTTTCGGCACTATCACGCTATTAGATGTCAGAAGTGAAAGTAGTCGCTGTCTGTCTGCCTGTCTGCCTGCATGCCTGTTGCTGCTCTGTCAGCCTGCTTGCCTGTCTGCCTGCATGCCTGCTGCTGGCCTGTCTGCCTGCTTGCCTGCTGAGCTATCTGTGTGTCCGTCTGTCTGTCTGTCTGCTGGTTTGAGTTGATACTTTGGCTTACTTACTGATATCTATCTACTATGTATCTATCTATCAATTATTAGAAAACACAAATTTAATATAAAAACATATTTCCTGAAATTGCAAATTATTTAAAATATAAAAATATAATTTTCAACAGAGAGAATTTATCAAAATAGAAAACAAATGAAGTTTGAAGTTAAGTTTAAAAATAAATGTGATACTTATGCTCCGTAGATACTTATACTCTGTAATGTTTCAAACGCATGGATATAGGTGTCGAATTTGTTCCAATAACTTCTGGAAGATCTCGTCCTTGAATTCGTAACGCCACATGAATTCTATTAGATGTGTTTGCAGCAAATTCCGGGTTGTCCCATTTTCTCTTTTGTTCTGGTTCTTGGCATGTTTCCATAGGCATTCGATGTGATTTGTTGTGGCAAATGTAACCGGATCAACAAAATTTATTGAATGGTTCACGGTTAAATGTCTATATCCTAGCGTGTTTAGTGTATTATATGAACGCCAGAGGTCAGAAATTATTGTTGTTCCTGGTAAAATCCGCTCTTGTATAATTTCTAAAAGGGTATCAGATGATCGATCTTCTACCGCAACTAAAAAACATCTTCTCGTATCTCTTTCTAACGCACCAAACACCCACTGCGTTTTAACCCGATGGCCAACATTATATTTTCTTCTAACAAACGCACTTTCATCTATCTCTACTATTCGGTTTGGTCCGCCTAACTTAATATTTTGCGCAATATAATACTCTGCACATACATCACGGCAGTAATTCCTCCAATCTGTTACAGCTACATTTGCTATACGACATTCCTGGCCTAAATTCTTAGCTAAATCTCCCTTAGCCCAATAATATAATATATCTATAATCTGCTCGCTTTTCAGTTTGCTATTATCTAGAAATGTTCCCTTTCTAATGGAAATCAGTTTTCTACAAGGCCTTCCACATGACCATATCATGCCATCGGACAAATTGTTTTTGGCCACTTCCCTCATGCTAGCTCCACAAGAGGGACATATTTTTTCAGTATTTAACAATCCGTATGTCTTGAGCCAGTGAATACTAGCTGCTGTTGTTGCGGTGGCGATGGCAATGTCGCGGTGATTAATTCCATTTGCACTGGGATATGTAGAAGTCATCGTGAAAAACCTGCAACTAATTTGTTCTCGTGTAGATTTCAATTTGAATTACGCGCGCTTTTGGGTGTTCGTTGGTGGGTATGATGGGTAATTCTTGTAGAATTCTTAATTCTTGTAGAATTCCGTAGAATTCCGTAGAATTTAAACAAGCGAAGGTAAGGTGGACGAGAATTTAAACAAATGAAGTTCAGTTTAAAGTTTATAAATAAATATATTTCATTCCATGTTCAGTTAAAACTTTATGAATAAATGTATTTTTGCATTATTCATTATTGTTTTTTAAAAATAAATCACATATACCCATCATACCCACCCAAAAGCGCGCGTAATTCAAATTGAAATCTACACGAGAACAAATTAGTTGCAGGTTTTTCACGATGACTTCTACATATCCCAGTGCAAATGGAATTAATCACCGCGACATTGCCATCGCCACCGCAACAACAGCAGCTAGTATTCACTGGCTCAAGACATACGGATTGTTAAATACTGAAAAAATATGTCCCTCTTGTGGAGCTAGCATGAGGGAAGTGGCCAAAAACAATTTGTCCGATGGCATGATATGGTCATGTGGAAGGCCTTGTAGAAAACTGATTTCCATTAGAAAGGGAACATTTCTAGATAATAGCAAACTGAAAAGCGAGCAGATTATAGATATATTATATTATTGGGCTAAGGGAGATTTAGCTAAGAATTTAGGCCAGGAATGTCGTATAGCAAATGTAGCTGTAACAGATTGGAGGAATTACTGCCGTGATGTATGTGCAGAGTATTATATTGCGCAAAATATTAAGTTAGGCGGACCAAACCGAATAGTAGAGATAGATGAAAGTGCGTTTGTTAGAAGAAAATATAATGTTGGCCATCGGGTTAAAACGCAGTGGGTGTTTGGTGCGTTAGAAAGAGATACGAGAAGATGTTTTTTAGTTGCGGTAGAAGATCGATCATCTGATACCCTTTTAGAAATTATACAAGAGCGGATTTTACCAGGAACAACAATAATTTCTGACCTCTGGCGTTCATATAATACACTAAACACGCTAGGATATAGACATTTAACCGTGAACCATTCAATAAATTTTGTTGATCCGGTTACATTTGCCACAACAAATCACATCGAATGCCTATGGAAACATGCCAAGAACCAGAACAAAAGAGAAAATGGGACAACCCGGAATTTGCTGCAAACACATCTAATAGAATTCATGTGGCGTTACGAATTCAAGGACGAGATCTTCCAGAAGTTATTGGAACAAATTCGACACCTATATCCATGCGTTTGAAACATTACAGAGTATAAGTATCTACGGAGCATAAGTATCACATTTATTTTTAAACTTAACTTCAAACTTCATTTGTTTTCTATTTTGATAAATTCTCTCTGTTGAAAATTATATTTTTATATTTTAAATAATTTGCAATTTCAGGAAATATGTTTTTATATTAAATTTGTGTTTTCTAATAATTGATAGATAGATACATAGTAGATAGATATCAGTAAGTAAGCCAAAGTATCAACTCAAACCAGCAGACAGACAGACAGACGGACACACAGATAGCTCAGCAGGCAAGCAGGCAGACAGGCCAGCAGCAGGCATGCAGGCAGACAGGCAAGCAGGCTGACAGACCAGCAACAGGCATGCATGCAGACAGGCAGACAGACAGCGACTACTTTCACTTCTGACATCTAATAGCGTGATAGTGCCCTTTTTTCTCCATGAGCAACCTACTCTCAATTGCACTGCCCCATCTACTTGGACCTGCAGATGGTCTTGTGCTTTTGTATAGTAAAAATGCATACCAGTACTCTTGTTTGTGACATACCAAACCAGGTATCACAACCACTTATTACCAACCAAGTCATAGCTCATCATCTGATTCACACACCTCCTATGTAACTTGTAATTAAGGTTCATCATCATCGTTTAACGTCCATTTTCCATGCTAGCATGGGTTGGACGATTTGACTGAAGATCTCCATGTAAGTTAAGCACTTCGTGGTCACTAGCAAATTTCCTTTGTTTTCCATCACTTTAAACAATTTTCCTTTTATATCTGGTGGCAACTCTTTTCTATTTGCAATCACTGCAGCTCACATATATTCCCACAACTTCTAAATCCTTTGCAAGTTTGGCAACTGAAAAACCAATTGAAATAATATATGGTGCTGGTTTTACTATGGAAATGTTAATTTCCAGGCTACATCATGTTCACTTATGTTGTCTCTCCCACATTTAAAAATTCATAGCAATACTTAGTACTCTCCTCACAAATTTTCCATACCTTGATTCCCTCATTTTGTGGGTTTGCCTGACATACTGTTGGAAATGTACACAATTCTTATAGCATACAATAACTTAAATCGATAATTATCTTCCTGATTTGTAATAGTTTTCATATTTTTACATACGCTTTAAATGTCATTGAGAAGGGTGTTTTTTATGTAAGGAATCATAATCTTCATGTACTAAGCATACTACTAGTGTTTCAAGTTTGCAAGAACAAGCGTGAAATTCTGATGGGAAATTTTCATTTAGATTGCTTTAAATCATGTAATTTATATCATAGAACCAGCAGTAGTCTTGGACAAGTTGAGATCAATAGAGTTACTCAAACTTTGAAGTATTGTCTGCATTTACAATTACAAATGCTGCATTGATTATAACCAAGAAAACCAGGACAATTTTGTTGGATTGCAATAGGTCTCTCTGTATAAACTGAATGTAAATTAAAAATGCTTACTCTTTTATTCCTACAATTTTCACTGGTTATAGTAATGTGTGTTTGAGTTGGGGTGCTGTTGGGAGTATATGTAAAGGATGTGTATTGATTGTTTCAAATTTTAAACATTTCAGAAAACTGCCACTGCTGTTGCTCACTGTAAACGTGGTCGTGGTTTAATCAAAGTCAATGGTCGTCCATTGGAGAATCTAGAGCCACAGATTTTACGCTATAAGGTAAGACTTTTCAAATATGTATATTTAGTCATAAATCTATTAATTTGATACTTTATGCATCAGTGTCACGCAAACTTTATTGGCTGGAGTAAATCTGCTGGATCCTGAAGCTTTCATTAACATATAGGTGCAGATATGGCTGTTTAGTATGAACTTTGCTTCCCAACTACATGGTTCTGGGTTCAGTTTCACTGTGTGGCACCAAAGGCAAATGCCTTCTTTATCCCTGGACCAGCACAAACCTTGTGAGCAGATTTGGTAGAAGGAAACTGAAAGAGCTAGTCAAGTGTGTGTCTCTTTGTCTTGTTATTGTCTCTGCCATACAAGTAGTATAATTTATTTCCAATATTTTGTGAGAACATGTCTGGCCTTGAGGAAATCTATCACCTTGCTTGGAAACTGGTGAGGGTTAGCAACAGGAAGAGTATCCAACCATAGAAAATCTGCCTCAATTGTCTAACCTGTGCAAGCATTTGAAAAGTGGATGTTAAATTGATGATTATATCTAACTATTTCCATTTAATCATGAAATTGTCATATCTTCATCACTGGAAACACTTTGTTTATGCTTGAGTCTTGTCATTTTGTAGTTTTGTTTAATATTTCCAGAACGATGATTTTACTTCAACCATTGATAGTTGGTGCTAGTTAGAAAATTCATTGGTTGAACTATATTGGAATGGCTTGTCTAAAATACATTACTAGATTAATGAACTTCCTTTATATAATTGTCTGATTTAGCTTTTCAAATAGCCTATGATATGGCAAATCAAAAGAGCAGAAGCTTTCTATGGTATTTTATAAATTTACAGAAATGAAAATTTTATCTTTAATTTCTTATCTTGAATAAGCTGAAAATGTAAATTTCTTTCTTCTAGCTACAAGAACCATTATTATTGCTCGGAAAAGACCGATTTTCTGCAGTTGATATTAGAGTAAAGGTGAAAGGTGGTGGTCATGTTGCCCAGATTTATGGTGAGTTCTTTTCACTTCATCTAATTTAATTTTTATCTCAGTTTCATATTTAATCAAGAGAGAGGTGCAGTACCTAACCATTACAAATTAACTGCTTTGAAGTATCAGTATCTCCTGGGCAAAATATTGTGTTGTAGGTTGATGTGGGTTGCGATATATGATTAAGTAGTGATATTCAGGAATATAGACAGACTTAATTGGTGCAAGTAGTTCAAGATGGTAAATGATTTGGTATCTAACATGGCAATGATGATGGCATGATGATTACAAGAGCCAAGAGAAATCATGTACATGAAAAATATTTGAGGATGATTTCAGAGAGATGAAATAGTTGTCCTCGATACATGATGAGCAATAGTTGAACTATTGCTGGTAATTATGAGAGTGTTAGAAATAGATGAACTTGGAATGGAGACGAGCTAGAGTAACATAGAATTATTGCTAATGGTACCCAGGAGAGATAGGTAAGTGGTGGGGGAGTGGATTTTACCCAAGTGCAGACACTAAGTTGCATAACATTATGTGGAGTGAGAATTGTAAGTAATGTGGTTTCTGTATTGTGATTGATTTCCACATAAACTGGTGTTGGGGAAAGGCCAATGGTTTAATGAAATGGGCCTTTTGTTTTAATCCTATATTGTAAGATAAGGTGCTTTTAGATGAAAGGTAACCAAGACGCTAATAACTGTTCATAAATATCCAAGGTGTAAATCGTAATTGAACCAAATTCGATGACTGGCACCCGTAGAGCAGCAGTCTGGCTTCCATGCCAGTGGCACGTAAAAAGCACCATTTGAGCGTGATCGTTACCAGTGTTGCCTTACTGGCACTTGTACCGGTGGCATGTGAAAAAACATTCCAGTGAGATCGTTGCCGGTGCCCCTGGACTGGCCCTCGTGCCGGTGGCAGGTAAAAGCACCCACTACACTCTTGGAGTGGTTGGCGTTAGGAAGGGCATCCAGCTGTAGAAACTCTGCCAGATCAGATTGGAGCCTGGTGCAGCCATCTGGTTCACCAGTCCTCTGTCAAATCGTCCAACCCATGGAAAGCGGACGTTAAATGATGATGATAAATTTTCATTTGAGTGGCTGACTGGTCTTTGCTGGAAACTTATACCAGTGGCAATACTTGTTGCTTAAAGCAGGCTGTCTTGGTTTGAATGTTTGTAGATTAGTAAGCTATCATAAATGGATTTAGCATGGTCTGAACCCATTGCCTGCCATGAGTCCCATTTGGGGATCTGCTAAAGTCTCATTGCCAGTTGTATTTTAAGTGAATTGCCTATGTACATTACATTTGCAGAGGTGTCTATAGCAATATTTAGTAGTTAAAGTTTGTCATTAGCTCTGGCCAATTCTAGAGGACATTTTGTCATAAATTGCAATTTTTGAACTACAAAAATATCGATTGTTTTGAAAACTTTTTTTTTGCATTTCCCATCGATATCATCATCATGGATATTTTGTACACATTTGCATTGGATACTATAGTTTCAAAAAAACTAAAACGCTTATTGCAATTGAATTAAAAAGAACGCCTTTTTCAACGATCCCCATTTGGGGGCCCATGACATGAGTTTCATATCTGGATAAACATTATTTACTATTTTTACCCCAAATTTCTAAAATATTTGGATTTTTGTTCTATATATTTTGTTTGCATAATGAAGTACTTCATTTTTCAGAGCCTTTAATTAGGAGTAAAACTAAATTTCTAAATCTAGAGGAAATAAAATGATTTGTTGAATGATCCTGATTTTGTGGCTGAAATTTCTTATGTATCTGATGACGATACACCAAAAGGTGTGGGGGAACTTCCTCCTGACAATGTATGTGTCGTTTCCGATAAGGAAGAGATAGATGTAAATGAACTTGGTAATAATTATCCAAACGATGTACCTGGATGCTTGGAATTGCACTCAAATGGTTTAGAAGATTCAGGAACAAATGTAAGAGATCGAGTTGAACCTGCAGCTAAACGTCGAAAGTGCAAGACGAAATCAAAATCAACTTGGAATACATCATGAAGATTTTCATGTTGAAAGAGGAAATGTTGATGCATTAAATGATAGAATCAACAAAAAAAAAAATCATTCAAGGATAAATCCCCTGTAGAGGCTTTTGAAACTCTTTTTGATGATGTGATACTCATATTGTAAGACAAAGTATCATGCTATTCGAAATAATCGACATAACTTCAAATTTTCATTGGATTTTATTTACTAACAGGCTAGCATCACTTGCCACAAGAACAAATATGTTGGGGTGAGGATGAAGATGTAAAGATTCAGTTCATTCGTGAATATATGGCATGAAATAGATACATTGAAATTAAAAGAAATTTGCACTTCAATGGTAACTCTACACTTGGAACAGGTGCAATTCTTAAAACCTTCAAAATTGCACCACTAATTCATAGGATGAACATAGGCTTTGTTAAGGTTTTTCGAAAGCACCTGAGCAATTGATGAACAAGTGGTGCAGTATTAAGGTTGACTTTTTCTGAAGCAATCTATAAGAAATAAGATTTGGACATGAACTGGGCAATGTACTGTTCCACAACAGGTTATTGTTTTCATGTTGACCTGTATGAAGGCAAGAAAGGAGGACAAAATTCTTCATTTGGATTAGGAGCTACAGTTGTTTTGAAGAGTTTTGCAACTTCAGAATCCTTCAGACCACATAATGTTTTTTTTTACAAGATTTGAGCTTAAAAAATACTGACTAAGAAAGGAGTTTCAGGTTCTGGAACAGTACGGAGCTATTGCACTAATAAATGCCCACTTGTTCCTGATAACACATTTGAAGAGCAAGGCTAGAAGCTTCTATGATTACAGACTTAACATGGAATATTTGCCACAGTTTAGAAAGACAACAATAATGTGAAGATGCTTTAAACTATCAAGGTGCACTACCAACTGAAAGTGTGAAAAGCAAATAAGTAAATAAATGTACTACAGACCAAATGTTTTGCTGAGTACTTTTATGGGTGGAGTAGACAAAATGGATTGGGTAATCAATAAGTACAGGATGAAAATCTATGCTAAGAGATGGTATTTTCACCAACCTTATTGATATGGCTGTTATGAATGCATATATTTACTGTATGGCAAATAACATTCCTATTCTCAAATTCAGAAGAATAGTCAAAACCTGTATGACTACTTCATTTTTATCAGATCCAAAAAAATTCAGGTTGACCTTTGAGTAAAAGGTCGGAAAAGCGTGTAGCAGATGAAATCAGGAGTCAGTCTGGACACTTCTTGGACAGAACTATTCTGGAAAAGCAAAGAAAGTGACTTGTGTGCAAATAAGTGTCAGGAAACTGCTCAAAAGGGAGGGTCTGGCATCAATGAGTATTTTTTTTACAAAATCTTGTGCTTAGAAAGATTTTAGTTGGAATTTTGCTTAAAATAATTTTAAGAATTGTGTTAAATGGCTGTTCATTAAGTTACAATCTAAAATTTTTCTTTAAACACTTTCCTTGACCTTTCTTGTCATGATCTTCAATTGGGACATTTTGAAAAATTTATAATTTCCAAACTAATTCACATATGAAGAAAATTAGGATCTTGTTCAAAACGGGGTCACCAGTTTTCATTTAATGTTTTATGTAATGTTTTTGGTACCGAAAGACTTTCAAACTTTGTATACTTATCTATTTTGTGTTATAGAACAGAAAAAAATTTTTGTATTCGGATTTATTTCATGTAAAAAATTGTCTTATTTCAATAATTTCAACCAATCACTGACAAGCATTCAACTGTTTACACTTACTCCTTTGGCACTTTAACCCTTTCGTTACCTTATTTCTAACCAAATTACACCCCTTATGTGTTTCAATTAATTTCTAACATAATCATAAATTTAGGCTGGTTTCATTAAACAACTCTAACTTTTTTATTTATCAACATATTAATGTGATTTTTGGAAGATAAATTAACGAAAGGTTCTCAACCAATTCTATACCAAAATTTTTGTCACAAAGTGACTTTAATTACAGGTAAATACAGGTAAATTCAACAAAATATAAAATTATTAAAATTTTTGTTCAAACATCGCAACAGAAAATGGGTTATTAGCTAATATTCAATTGGGTATACAGCAAAATATTATTATAGAAGAGTTGTGCACATTACTGGATTTATTACTGTCTCTTTTGCCAGTATAAAATTAAAATCCAGAGCAGTACCCAGTATTTGATTCACAAATCTTTTCCAAACTTTGATCCCCCATTTTGTGCGCTTTCCTGGCATATACTGTTGAAAACGCACTCGGCCTTTATAGCCCACCATATCCTTATCTATAAACTGTTTTATATGTGCTTTGAACACAGTCAATGAGGGGTCTTATTTTAAATAAGGGATCAAAGTCTGGTTTTCCACGTACTGGTCGTGTCTATTACATGTAGATATTGAGTCAATTTTAAAAACCGTATCCTCGTCATTATACTTGAGACATATTCGTCGCCAAAGGGTTCATCACTACTCCAGTAATTTGTTATTCTAGGTAACTTTCTAATGCCCATAATAATATTTATGGCAAAATATGCTTTAATTTCATTCAAGTTTATGGGAAACCTCAAACTATCCTTTTTTACGCTTTGTTTACATTTAGCATAACGGTTTGTTTCCGCCGTAATCAATTCAAATAGGCACATCGGAAAAAGCAAAAAGAAATAGTCTAAAGCTTTACTCTCCTGGGTAAGACTGTGACTTGGTCCAGTTTCTTCAGAAAAATCACTGAAAGAAGGAGTTTTTAAATTTTCACTCCATTCAGGTACTAATTCATTCTCTTTATCGCTATCATCGGAGCTCTCGGATTCACTGCTTTCATTTTCGGAAAATGAAACCTCAGATTCATTATCAAATACCACGTGCTTTTTTTTTTTTGGTTACAGAGTTAGATTTATCAAGGTCTTCAATGGAAAATCCTTGGAATTCTGACTCGCTGCTTGACAGAATAAAATTTGTATCCATTTTTTTGTCAGGATTACAAATTTTGAAAACACAACAGGAACAAATTTGGAAAAAAATCTCCCAAAATTCACAAAATTAAAAAAACACATCGATCGTTGTACAAAACTATAGCTGAACTGTTTACACAAATAATCACGTGTTTTCACGAATGTACTAACGAGATTTGCTCAGATATTCTCATTTAAATATGAATAGGTGATTACGGGCGGTTTTGGGCAGCTTGGTCACATGAACCAAAATTTTTTTCGGGTGGCTTTGGGCGGTTTGGTAACGAAAGGGTTAAGCGGTGTAAAGCGTATTTAATCTCCATTACTTCTGACATTTCGCAGAGGCAACACACGTGTGTTCGTTTTCCCTTACCGACTTGCTCCTTCCCTCAAAAACCATGCCATGTGCCTATAATAGAAAGGTTTATTAGCTACTGCCAATATGCTTCAGCCATTTTTTGACAAGGAAATAATTTTATCACCGCCGAGAATCGTTTGTTTACGTATTCAGCACTTAATTTGTACGGCTGAATGGACGTCAGTCATTGGTTGAAAATACAGAAATACGACAACTTTAACATGAAATAACTTGCGATGTACGTTTTTTTGTTAAGAAGACTAAGAGAAAAAAATGTTTTATATGACACATTCTACCAGTGTCCCAAGTTTCAAAGTGTTTCGTTAAGAAAATACTGGTGCCCCTGTTTTGAACAGGATCCGAAAATTTAAATACTGTTATTTAAACTCCAAAGACACCTGGCAAACCCCAAAAGCATGGATAAAAAAATTTAGCATTTAATCTGTTAATCCTTTTCTTATGCTGTCTAATGAAAACTAATGTATTTCTTTTTAATTTTTGCAGCTATCCGCCAGGCTATCTCTAAAGCTCTGGTTGCCTACTACCAGAAATGTAAGTTTTGTGAATCAGTCTTGGTTTTTTTTAAGTGTTGTATAACATGCTAGGTACTAAGGAATGATGTTACAAAGCACAACTTTAGTTTCACATATGAGTTTAAAGTGTATTCCCGATTAGTGGTTGCTGCTAAGAAATGTATCTTTTAAATTTTATATGGCTATTATAATTGATTTCAAAAAATTACATGAATTTTGCCACAATGATAAATTTTTAGTTTCTTTATTTGAAACACACTTCATCCCCTAAGGGTCTTTGTCGAAATCCTGCTGAATGTAACTATCTTGTCTGGTCTTTAAGGTTGACTGGCATAAATTCCTGTATTATATAAAATGAATAAAATAAATTCTTGAGTAGAAAAAAATATTTAGTGAAAAAAATCTGTGAAACGAGGTAATCTCTCTGCAAATTTGTATTGTGGCTTAAAATCTCAAGTGAAACCACTTAATACTACTAAAGTCCTTATCAGATGTTACAAATTTTTCTGCACATCTATTTCCTTAAAATTCACAGTGCTCACAATATAATAGGGGTAGGCATTTTGGGGGTGCAACTTTATTTCAATTCTTGGTGGATGGTTTTCGAGCGAGATTGTTGCCAGTGCCCCTGGACTGGCTCTTGTGCGGGTGGCACATAAAAGACACCATTTTCGAGCGTGGCCGTTGCCAGTACCGCCTGACTGGCCTTCGTGCGGGTGACACGTAAAAGCACCCACTACACTCTCTGAGTGGTTGGTGTTAGGAAGGGCATCCAGCTGCAGAAACTCTGCCAAATTGGAGCCTGGTGTTGCCATCCGGTTTCACCAGTCCTCAGTCAAATCGTCCAACCCATTGCTAGCATGGAAAGCGGACGTTAAACAATGATGATGATGGAAACTTGTATTCTTTAAGAGTAGTTCTGTTTTATTAGAAACAAATGTTAATATTCTGTGTTATTCTAACATGATGTTATATTCTTTTAATAACATCTTCCATGCTTTTGACAATGAGTGCAGACATCTGTGAGATTTAAGTTAGCTTTTTACTCCATGGTTGGAGTTCAGGTTGTGAGTAGAAATAAAGTACTTAGGTTGATGAAATCCTTTGAAGGCAATGTGTAGCATGGCCACTGGCCAATGGCTACCCCCCCCCCCAAAAAAAAAATCCCACTAAAAACAAACAAACAAATCAACAGAATAGAACAATTAAGAGCTAATAATGGGAGAATGTCGTTGAAGTTGTAAAATTAATTTTCCTGTTATTTTTGATTTCAGATGTAGATGAAGCGTCAAAGAAAGAAATCAAGGACATCCTTGTTCAGTACGACAGGTCTCTACTTGTAGCTGATCCCAGGCGCTGCGAGCCCAAAAAGTTTGGTGGGCCTGGTGCTCGTGCTCGTTACCAGAAATCCTACCGTTAAAATATATGTAATAAACATGGAATTTTTCTGAGAAACCACTGAGTTTTTTTTCGTTTTTGAAAAGATGCTGGATTGAGATTGTATTTTCAAATCTATCTGATCTGTTGTAGCATAGAGAGGCTTCAACAAAAAGCCACACACACACACACACACACTTTGCTGGGCTGATTTTGACTGCTATATGTGCAGAAGAAACGTCAGCTGGCTGTGTGACATGAATTTGTGTATTTGAAAAAACTAAAAAGGTTATTAGAATAATGATTATTCATAATATGAAGTGATGATTGAATGTATTCAGACAACACAGCTGTAGATACTTATCTATATGGCATTAATAAATAGGGCACTTTTCTGTATAACCACTAAGATGGCTCTTGGTTCTATGGTAGAAGTTTCTTGTTTTAACCATTTAGCATTTAGATACTCTTAAGTGTAATGTTAATTTATTTAGTGTTATGAGTTAATAGTGCATTTTGTTCTAAGATTTTTTGTGATTATTTTTAGAATGACATTGTTGGGTAAGTGTGATAGGCTAGATCTAATCAGTTTGAACTTAAAATGCAAAGAATATTTGGGTATGATATGGTCATTTGAAATGCCTAAGTGTTAGTGATACAAATTAAAACCTATCAAAATTTCATTAATTTACGTTCCACACGAGTTTAATAATGAGTCATTTTATTAAATTCTTGTTTCTTAGCATACTTCTATGGAAGTATGGTAATGAAAGAAATAAAATTAGGATTAAGGAGATTTTACGAAACTGAAACTTGTTAATGGCTTCATCTGAGAGGAATTAGCACATCTGCAGACCAGAGAGGCTGGATCATATTTTAAGTGATTTATAGTTTGATCAATTTAGCTTTTCTCGGAATGCAGTCAAAGGGGCTGTGTCGAGGCATTTTCTTTCAAGATTTAGTCATATTGACGCTTGTACTTAATTTAGTAAAATGGTGGATGCTTGGCAGTCTCCTTTCCTAAAATAGTAAATTTTTTTGGATCCGCTCCATCTATTAATATGCAGATAAAATAAATACTTTTTATTTAACATCATAGTGTTGGACTAGCTTAGAATAATTTGTACCGTTTTCACTCGAAGTTGAACGCAAGTTTGGTCTTAAATATGGTATATTATATAGAGTGAATCATGCCGGTTTAAAGAGTTATCTCCCTTCTATAGACGTAGTTTAGTCCCGATATGAATTCGAAGTTTTCGGCGCATTGTGGTGGGAAATGTTCAATATTTGTTTATAGCAAATATTAATATGCCACAACATTAGTGTTTTATTTATTTTTATTTCCTTTTTTCAGTTACCTTTAAAAATACATGAAATAGTTTTCCTGCCGGACAATCTTACATCAGTCAGGCTTTTTCCTTTTCATAATTACTCCCAGTATTATTTCTCAAAGGAACAGTGAAATTGCTTTGGTATCTCACGTTCGCCGTTATAGGCTCCAGCGATTTAACTATACGTAGTCTCCTAAAAAAAAATGCAGCAAGACCTTAAAATACATTCTCAAATGTCTATGCAATGGTGAAATACATATAGGATAAACTAATGCAATTATCCTAGTTTATCGTTGAGGTTTTGTATTAAAAAAAAAAAAAAAAAAAACGTGATAAATGAATCATCTCAACGCACTTTAAGATTCAAACTCGGAGTATACGGCAACGAAGCTTCTGCCGTTCCGCATTTTCTTGACCGTCTCCACCTTTTCCTGTCAAAGATGCAGTCGGCTGCGTCATTGGTCAAGACATCTTCAATTTTGTTCTGTTCACGTAAATCGATATAATAAAGTTATGCATTCTTAGTAAATCACATTAACACTAGCGATAGTCAGTGCATTTTGGGTGGTCGCTGGGGCGCGTTTCTGTGGTCTAAGCTGAACTTTTGAACATGGTTCACAATTGAGTGTACTGTGTTGTCTTGAACCAGTGATGAATGAATCTGATAAGGCTACACATACTAAGTATTATAAGGGAATGAACTTGGAAAAGTCATTCGAGCACCAGATAAAATGTGTTATGGTACGGATTGTATTCGGAGTTCAATTCCTCTCGGAATCAATTTTGCACTTCATCCTCTCAAAATTAATAAAGTACCAGTCCAATATGAAGGATTAGTACTTTTTTTTTTCTTTAGGCGCTTTATTGTACTCAAGAAGACCGACTTACCACAATAGAGCTGATATCCTTAAACCAAGATGCTACGTAAAAAGCATCCAATACACTGTAAAATGGTTGGTATTAGGAAGGGCATCCAGCTGTAGAAACGTAGTCAAAACAAAACAAAATATGGAACATGGTGCGACCCCTGGCTTTGCCATTTCCTCTCAAGCCGTCCAATCCATGCCAGCATGGGAAACGGACGTTAAATGAAATCGGATGTAGTCAAACTATGAGAATAATGAACCCCACCAGATTAAAATACTTGAGTCACACGGTATGCATTATGGGGTCGTATTTACGAATCCTTTATAAGCCGAAGTAGCAAGACGAGACAAGTTAATACAGTATGTCAGAAAATCGAAAAAATTGGGATGGTCACAGTTGGAATGACAATTGAACGTTGAATATGCGGGAAATTCTCTCTGCGTATGTATTAAAACTGATATCATGGATTTGGGTCTTGCTTCATCGGATGTTGCTTTTAATAAACATAATTATCTCTTGCAGACCAAACGAATGTTTCCTTTTTTTGATCTCAGTATAAAAAAAAGAACAAATTTTGAAAATTATTGGTTGTTATAGGCGCAGGCGTAGCTCTGTGGTAAGAAGCTAGTTTCTCAACCACATGGTTTCAGGTTCAGTCCGACTGCGTAGCGCCTTGGGCAAGTGTCTTTTACTGTAGCCTCGGCGTCGACCAAAGCCTTTGTGAGTGGATTTGGTAGACTAAAGCTGAAAGAAGCTTGTCGCGTGTGGGTGTATATATATATGTGTGTATGTGTCTTTGTTTCTGTGTTTATTACTAATCAGCGCTTGAGAACCGGTGCTGGTGTGTTTATATTTCCGTAACCTAGCGGTTCGGCCAAAGAAATGGATAGAATAAGTACTAAGCTAAAAAAAAAAAAAAAGTCCTGGGGTCGATTTGTTCGCGTAAAACCCTTCAAGGCGGTGCCCCAGCATGGCTGCAGTCGAATAACTGAAACAAGTAAAAGTTAAAGAATAGGCTATTATTAGTTTACGCATTGATTCGTAATTTAAACGGACGTTTAAAAAATTCTATTATATTCTTATCACTAAGTATTATTAGGAATTGTAAAAATATTTTGTGTATTGGAGAAATATAACCGGTTTATTGCAGATTAATTATAAAATCTTATATGGACCTCCAAAGACCATATGGGCCCCGGTTTAGAACCGCTGAGATAGATAGTTCAATCAGTCAACGTTGAGTTGCCTCCCTTACACTGTGCTAGTCTGCACCTGCCAACTTCGTTTTGGTATCAAAATTGACGGTTCTCTTTACTCTTTTACATGTTTAGTCGAGCAAATCGACCCCAGAACTTATTCTTTGTAAGCCTAGTACTTATTCTATCGGTCTCTTTTGCCGAACCGTTAAGTTACGGGGACGTAAACACACCACCATCGGTTGTCAAGCGATGCTGGGGGGACAAACACAGACACACAAACATATACACACATATACATATATACGACGGTCTTCTTTCAGTTTCCGTCTACCAAATCCAGTCACAAGGCTTTGGTTGGCCCGAGGCTATAGTAGAAGACACTTGCTCAAGGTGCCACGCAGTGGGACTGAACCCGGAACCATGTGGTTGGTAAGAAAACTACTTACCACACAGCCACTCCTGCGCCTGAGGTTTTTGTGAAATTATTACACAGCAGTATAAGTGCCAAGCAGTGTTAATAAGCATAAGCAAACTTAAGGTAAGTTAAAATATGTTTGCGACACATTTCAGCTTCTAAAGGCAAATTCGCTGTAACTACCATGGAGGAAAAAAAAAATTTTCTCTTGTAAGAGAACAAAATACGTTCTGGGGTCAAAATACGCTTTAAAACAAAATACGTTCTGGGGTCGATTTGCTCGACTAAACCCCTTCAAGGTGGTGCCCCAGCATTGCTGCAGTCGAGTCACTGAAATAAATGAAAGATAACTCGCTTACCAACCACATGGTTCCAGGTTCAGTCCCACTGCGTGGCACCTTGGGCAAGTATCTTCTACTATAGCCTCGGGCCGACCAAAGCCTCGTGAGTGGATTTGGTAGACGGAAACTGAAAGAAGCCCGTCGTATGTATGTATATATATATATATATATATATATATATATATATATATATATATAATGTGTGTTTGTGTGTCTGTTTGTCCCCCACCACACCATCGCTTGACAACTGATGTTGGTGTGTTTACGTCCCCGTAACTTAGCGGTTCGCCAAAAGACCGATGGAATAACTACTAGGCATACAAAGAATAAGTCCTAGGATCCATTTGTTCGACAAGAAGAGGTGCTCCAGCATGGCCGCAGTCAAAATTACTAAAACAAATAAAAGAATACAGTTACAAAAAAAAAAAAAAGAAAGAAAGAGAAAAATCAAACCCTCAGAAGTGAAATGTGTCATTGACGCCTGTTTGCCAAACAACACATCCAGCCAGAATCAAAAATCAGGTAAGCATTCGCTAGAAATAACAGCTCAGTTTCTGTCAAATCTTACTGCCTAATTCAGTCCTAAATGGATGTATTCGAAAAAAAAAAAAAAAAAAAAAGAAAAAAAAAATTATGGTTGTACGGCAAGAAGTTTGCTTTCGAACCACATGGTTCCAGATTCAGTCCCACTGAGTCGCATCACGGGAAAGTGTCTTATTCTATAGCGTGGGGCCGACCAAAGCCTTGTGAGTGGATTTATTAGACAGAAACTGAAGAAAGTCCGTCATATGTATGTATATATATATATATATATATATATATATATATATATATATATATATATATATACATGTGCGTGTGGACGTGTGTGTGTCTGTGTTTGCCCCCACCATCGAGTGACAACCGGTGTTGGTGTGTTTACATCCCCGTAATTTAGCGGTTTGGTAAAAGAGACTGATAGAATCAGGCTTAAAAAATACATGAATACTGGGGTCGATTCAATTAATCAAATATTCTTCGAGGTGGGGCTCCAGTATGGCCGCAGTCAAATGACTGAAAGAAATGGGTAAAAGGTATTAAAATATGTTATAGGTAGAACGCTCTTCATTGAAAATAGAAATAGCAGCCAAGATCTCCCTCAGATTATATTTTGAGAAATGAAGTCAATAGTGACTTGTACAGCAGACAATAAAGGAAGCGTTGTATTTTATAAGGTGGAAGCGTGAAGATAAAACGTGACTTGACTTGAGGTTGCTAGTTAGTCAGTCAGTATTGGACTCTGAGAGACCTTCAGAGTGAAGGATTACACAATGGTAGAATGCAAACGTGAAGTAAATTTATGATGAAATTTGGTTATAGGTGAGGTGAGTTGGCAAAATCGGTAGCACGCCAGGTAAATTTCTTAGGAGCATTTCTTCTAGTTTTTATGCTTTACCTCCCGAGTTCACATTCTGTCGAAGTCAACTTTGCATTTTATCCTTTTGGGGGTCGATAAAATACGTACCAGTGGAACACTGTGGTCAGTATAATCGCTATGACCCTTCTCTCAAAATTCTAGGTCTTGTGCCGATAATAGAAAGAAAAAAAATATGGTTATCGCTAAGTCAGTGGAGCCATCATGACCTTGAAAAGGGTCATGAGAAGAAGTTATCTTTAAACAGGGGACCTGACTCCAAAGTCATCCAAGGACCAGGTAATAGACTAACTCCTTCACCGAAGCTGGTACACAGACAAATTAACATACGTGTACATATGTGCTTGTCTTCGCATTGCCACTTAGCCTCTTATGCCGTGGCGACGTCTTTATATCACATGAACAAAAAGCCGGAAGCTCGGTGGTTCAACATACGAAGATGTGAAAACTAAAAAGGGCATCCGTCTATATAATAATTATTACCTCTAGCATTTAAATCGGTCGTATTTGGCCCTGATGGCTCACCCGTGTTATATTCAAACTGGCTGTAACCGGTCTCTTATGATATTAATAAAAAAAAATCATGTCACTGAAACCTCGTACCTTCCAGATACTGCATGTTTTGATAGTAAATGTGATGAAGAGGTTCAGGACGTCATTCAAAATATTACGGCAATATAATCGAACACAACAATTATTTTGTATAAATAGTAAATATATCTTTTACATGTTTCAATCATTGAACTACGGCTTTACTGAGGCACCGCCTTGAAGGTTTTTTTTAAAGCCTGGTACTTATTTTATAGGTCTCTTTTGCCGAGGACGTAAACAGTAGGCGTAGACCTGGCTGTGTGGTAAGTAGCTTGCTTACCAACCACATGGTTCCGGGTTCAGTCCCACTGCGTGGCACCTTGGACAAGTGTCTTGTACTATAGCCTCGGGCCGACCAAAGCCTTGTGGGTGGATTTGGTAGACGGAAACTGAAAGAAGCCCGTCGTATATATATATATATATATATATATATGTATGTATGTATGTATGTATATATAAATAATACAGAATAGGACAAGAACGCAAAACATCCAGACAGTTTATGTGATACAAGAAAGGGACAAAACATCCAGATAGACGATACAAAGAAAACACGGACATGTCATTCGGAGTTTTCTCTCTTCAGTCGAGATCCAGATTATCTTTGCAATTTCGGCTGGTTATTCTCGATATTGCTCCAATCTGGCCAGCCCCAAGGAAAAACTAAGCTAAGAGTATTAGATTCCTTGGAAGAAAGCAGCGAATGTTTACAAAAACAACGACGGAAAGAAAACGAACAA
>NC_142934.1:79027725-79050225 GCF_046866305.1 Octopus bimaculoides | reverse complement strand
GCATACACACACACGCTAACAATCACGCAAACATACACACACACACACACCCAAGCATACACACCCTTGCACACATAACCCACATATACCCCCATTCACAAATACCTCCCACACGCCTGACAACCCATACATACCCCCATTCACACATACCTCACATACCTCCCATACACCTACACACACACCTCCCACACACCTTACATATACATCGCCCACATACATGACAAACATACATGCGCGCCCCCACACACACATATAGACGAATGCACATATATACACACACACACATATAGACGAACGCACATATATACACACACACACACATATATACGCGCACGCCTACATACACAGCCGCATACACATGCACACACATACACACAGGAGTGCACACACAAAATAACACACATACCTGGCACACATCCTTACGCTCTCACACACATACGCACGCACACACATAAACACACACATACACACCTCTCACATACACAAAACCACACACCCACACATACACAACACATATACACATATACACACATGCACACATACACATATACACACATGCACACACGCACACACACCTCTCACATACACAATACTCACTCACATACATAACACACACGCACGCACGAAAACATACACAATATACACATACACGCACGCAAAAAAATATACACACACGCGCACACACACGCACACGGAAACACACATACAGACACACGTAAACACACACACACCCGTACCTAACACTCACAATCCCACACACACACGCACATCCACACACATACACACACACGCACACACCCACATATACACACATACGCACACACACGCACACACACTTCTCACCAACACTACACACTCACACAGACACGCATACAATCACACACACATGGGCATAAACAACACACGCACATACAATAGCAAACGCACGCACACACACGTACACAGCAACGCACATATACACAACATACACATACACACAAACACACACGCACGCAAAAAAACGTTCGGTTCGTCAGGGATGCCCCCTGTCGCCGCTCCTGTACGTATTGACTCTCGAGCCACTACTGCGGAAGCTGGCGACGCTGAGGGGCATCCCGCGAGAACTGGGGTGCGGGACGAGCGTGTCGGCATACGCGGACAACGTCACCGTCATAGCCCATAGCCACGAGCACATCGAGCTTGTCGGCGAGACGCTGAAAGACTACGAAGCGGTGACGGGAGCGAAAATCAACCGGGATAAGTCGGTGGGTTTGCTGCTCGGCACCTGGAGAAGCAAGCCCATACCGTCCGGCAGCGCCTCAGTAGTGGGACGCTGGACGGACGGTCCGGTCAAGTTGCTCGGAGTCTGGTTCGGTCCGGACCTGCAAACGGAGAAGAACTGGGACAAGATAACGAGTAGGGTGGCCACTCTCTGCCGGCAATGGTCCGAGAGGAAGCTGTCCCTAAAAGGTCGGGCGGAGGTGGCGAACGCGTACATCGCGTCCGTCATCGAATACCGCCTGACCGTCGTGCCTTGTCCCGATCGCGCCATCACCGAAATGGAGCGCATCCTCTTCCGCTTTTTGTGGAAAGGAAGCGTTCCGATGGTGAGGCGATCCGTTTGTTGCCAACACCCGCTGAAAGGAGGGCTGGGCATGCCGTGGTTGATGATGCGCAGACATGCGCTGAGACTGCGACATCTCCGGCTCTACGTAGACGACGGTGAGCAGGTGTAGTCGCCGTTTGTGCGACGCGCTTTCCCGCAGCTCGTCTCCATGACCGAGCTGCAGTCGTGGATCAAAAAGAGGCCGAGGAATGGCGAATGGCACCGTGAGTGTCGCGTTGCTCTGCAACAACTTTGCCGTCCCGAGTCGACCTTGAGCGACTGCATCACAACGAAGTCATTCTATAGGGCAGGTACGACGACGATCTCGGGGCGAACCTGGGCGTCGACGAGGAATACCTGACCCGCCTGTTCAGGACGACTTTCGGGCCGGGACCTATGGACAACTTCCAGAGATCCCTGGCCTGGCAGTGCTACCGAGAAGCGCTACTCGCTCGGGATAAGCTCTATAGACACGGCTCGCGAAATGCGGGGCCGACCTGCCCGAGATGCGGTCAGAGTGACGAAACCGTTCTGCACGCACTCGTGCAGTGTCCAACCATTTCGGAGCTGTGGGCTTATGTCGAACGACTGCTGTCACCTGTGGGACGAGTCGGTTTATCAACCGAGTCTATCGTCAATATCGTCACGCCTCCTTCCTTTAAACGGGAAGGAAGAGCTGTATTTAACGTACTTGTGGCTATGGCGAAAGAATGCATCTGGTGGACGCGTCTGAAAGGATTAGAGACAAACACTTTCCTCTCTGGTCAATCTCTCATCAACTTTTTCAAGTATCACTTGAAAAGGAAGGTGAGAGTAGAGAGGCAAGTGTTGTCTAGCAAATGTTTCGAAAAAAGATGGATACATGTAGCAAGAATGGCACGTATAAATGACGAAGCCACCTTGACCATGATTCTATAAAACGTTTTAAAATTTTGTAAACAGAGAGTTACTTACGTTTCTTGCATAAAGAAAAGAAATTTTATTTAACGAATTGTAACACTAAGGACCGAGGTTACCGTGGTCTTTTCGTAGGTTTTTCTTTCCACGGATAACCTCCCCATTTCTTGGGAATTTTCTGTATTATTTCGTATTCTTTGTAAATACCCCAAACGTTTTACGATGTTTTTTTTTTTTTTTTTTTTCATCGTTGTCCCCACT
Organism: Octopus bimaculoides; assembly: GCF_046866305.1. Lineage (NCBI taxonomy): Eukaryota > Metazoa > Mollusca > Cephalopoda > Octopoda > Octopodidae > Octopus > Octopus bimaculoides. The sequence continues at coordinate 79,047,482 of NC_142934.1, read as the reverse complement.
TTTTTTTTTCTGCTTTGTTTTCGCCCCCCTCGAAAAGAAAAACTCTACATTTGTATTTTGTCCCTTCTATGTTGAGCCCTGTGTGGCTAATAAAGAAACATATCTATCTATCTATCTATCTATCTATATACACACACACACACACACACACACATATATATATATATGTATGTATATATATATATACATATAGACTCGGCTATGTCAAGATGGACTTATGTATCCTTCCTCACATTTGGATTTTTATGTATTCTCTCTCCCACTTGGATATGTCTTTTCTACAGTAGTTTTCTGCATTTTCGTGCAGCTGAAGATTGCTCTTCATATTGCATTTAAGGTAATGCTCGCATTACTTAAATAAATTGAAGTAGCATGAAACGTGCATACTGCAATCACCTTTGAAATCCGTGTTGCTTATTTTTTGATTTTGATCACCTATCCTTTTGGGATACGATATTCGGGTGCCTACGCATAAGTACCATATTCAACCTTGAATCTATATCTAAACCGTATATATATACATACATACATATATATATATATATATATATATATATATATATATATATATATATATATATATATATATATACATATATATATATATATATATACATACATACATACATACATGCATGCATACATACATACATACTCTTTTATTTTTTTAGTTGTTTCAGTCATTTAACGGTGGCCATGCTGAAGCTCCGCCTTGGGAGTGTTTTAGTCGAACAAATCAATCACAGAACTTATTTTTTAACCCTAGTACTTATTCTATCAGTTTCTTTTGCCAAACTGCTACGTTACGTGGATGCAAACATGCCAACACCGGTTGCCAAGCGGCGATGGGTGGAGACAAACACAGGCACAAAGACATATATATATATATATATATATATATATATATATATATATATATATATATATATATATATGTTATGGTAATCTCTCGTGTTCTGCAATTTCTTGCTGAACAACCTATAGAGATGATTTATCTATAGTAGGGGTTCCCGACCCCTTGTGTGGGGGAGTCGCGAAGCGTTTGCAGCGGGGTCGCGTAGCCTTGCTAGAAGTGGTTTGGGATAATATTGATTTCAACTCATCAATTACATACGGGTGTAGCTGATCATGTATGGAGAAATGGAGACCCCCCATCCTGTGGGATGAAGTGAAAATAATAGACAGAGAACACTGGAAAATACGAAAACTAAAAGAAGCAGCACATATGCTAGGACACAGCAGCCTCCTAAGCAGACCGAATGCTGATATGAGCAGCATATGGGAACCGGTATTAAGGAAGGATAGGAAAATATTAGATTTATAAGCCCTAAAATTCACTCCATAATTGCCCACGTACATATGGCGTAGTGGTTAAGAGCGCGGGCTACTAACCCCAAGATTCCGATTTCGATTCCAAGCAGTGATGTTAATAATAACAATAATAATAATAATGACATCGAAAAATACCTTAGGAATGAGAATTCATGTTTGAAATTTCCCCAAGACACCTGATGGAGGCTGGAGGGTATATCAGCCGAAACGTTGTGTTAACAACAAACAAGATGAGGACAAATATCCGTCGAATGTAAATAATGTACATTTTTTTAATGCTCTGCTGATAGTAGGTGGGGGGGGGTCACGTGGGTTTCAAGCTTTTGGGTAAGGGGTCGCGATTGCAAAAACGTTGGGAACCGCTGGTCTATCGTGATCAAATGTGTGTGCTGTACGTTAGCTCACTCTCTCTCCATCAAATTAACATTGCTGGTATAGGCGCACGATGTGCAGAGCAACAAGAGATGAAGTGCTTGGCTGAAGAGCACAACATACCACCTTGTCTGGGAATCGAACCCACGATCGCGCGATTGTGAGTAGAACATCCTAACTACTAAGTCACACGTTGTAAGCATTGTAATTTATATCAATACATTTTAAAGCCAACATTGCATACATAAACAGATATAATATCTTGTCTCGGGTTTGAACCCATGATCTCGCGATCGTTAGTACAGCATCCTAACCACTAAGCGACACTCACTCTACGTTGTAAGTTGTTGGCACTCCGTCGCTTACGACGTCGAGGGTTCCAGTTGATCCGATCAACGGAACAGCCTGCTCGTGAAATTAACGTGCAAGTGGCTGAGCACTCCACAGACACGCGTACCCTTAACGTAGTTCTCGGGGATATTCATCGTGACACAGTGTGACAAGGCTGACCCTTTGAATTACAGGCACAACAGAAACAGGAAGTAAGAGTGAGAGAAAGTTGTGGTGGAAGAGTACAGCAGGGTTCGCCACCAACCCCTGCCGGAGCCTCGTGGGGCTTTAGGTGTTTTCGCTCAATAAACACTCACAACGCCCGGTCTGGGAATCGAAACCGCGATCCTATAACCGCGAGTCCGCTGCCTTAACCACTGGGCGATTGCGCCTCCACTACGTTGTAAGTACTACAGTTTATATCAACACATTTTTAGCCAACGCTGTTATGTATAGACAGTTATAACACATTGTCTACTTGTGTTACTGTTAGTTGAACGTAACCAAAAATGGTTTGGAGAAAGACCAACAATAATTTAGATGATATCATGTATATGGTGTTCACTATATCTTCCATTTAGATTATTGTCATCACGACATGTTTATATTCGATAATAAAAAAAGTGTTTAGATATTCTAGTCGCAGAAGCAGCGCTAGTTTATGGAAGGAATGTGTATTCGTAACAAATGGAAATTTTGCTCGAATCGTGTATGTATCATATTCATTATTGAGAAGTTGAAATGTCATAATAAACATCTTATAACGATTGTTTTGATTTAGATTCCTATATAATTCTCAAACTTCTTGCTTAATATCTGTATAGCGAGGTTACACATACACGTAGACATGCACACACACTCCCGCATACAAACATAAACATATGCACACATAAACCCATCTCTCTATCCCCTATATATATATATATAAATATATATATATATATGTTAAATGAGAGAGAAGAAAGGAATACATTCAGTCACACACGCACACACATATAATATACACACATATATACATGGATACATACACGATGTATAGGTACATACATACGCACACACATATACATACACACACACGCTCACACAGTACACACACACACACATATATACATACACATAAATACACACGCACACACAAACACATACACACATATAAAGCCTTCTCTTCTACATCTCTCTGTCTCTCATGCTCTCTCTCTCTCTCTATATATATATATATATGGTTATATATTAAATGAGAGAGAAAGAGAGAGAGAGAGAGAGAGAAAGAAGAAATACATATGTATATATAAACCCTTCTCGCTTTCCTTCTCTATCTCTCTCTATACACACACACACATATATCATATAATATACACATATACATATACACGTACATACACAGATATATAAGTACACACACATACACGCACACGCATTAACCTCATTACTGTAGGGTATCACCCATAATTATCTTTCCTTATTGTCAAACGAAAGTAAATGTAAAGCGAAGTACTGTAAGGATTCTCTATAGCTGTTTACATTTGATATAGGAACACGTCGAATCTGCATCCAAAGTGAACAGACTGACAGAAAAAATGATGGAAACTGCATTCTTCCAGTCACAAGACGCATCGCTTTGCTGAATGTGACTTTGAACCAAAAAGGCTTTCTAAATAAATAGATAAATAAACAAACAAACAAGAGCATTCAGAGAGCGCAAACCTCCGCCAAAGCAACACCAACGTCCTCTCAACGATTAGCTGGACATGATTTTTAAAATGAGAATATCTGAAATAAACTCGACTGCTCTCACAAACGAGAATACTAAAAATGAACCCGACTGCTCTCAAAAATTAAGTGCAAAAAACAGGAAAAATAATCCAGAATCCTTGTCCAGTACCGAATCGATGCCAAAATCTAATCAGTTCGTACCACCCACGAGGCCAAACAGCCCTGAAAGTTTCATCCGAATCCATCCAGCAGTTCTTGAGATATCTTGTCCACAGACAAGCAAACAAACAAACACGACTGAAAACAATACCTCCGCCTTCACTATATTTCACCGCGTTCGATGGAAGAAGAGAACATTTACCGTTTCACAAATTTTCCGCAAAAGCCGTTTGAAATTTTCTGAAGAATTTCGATGTTTTAGGTTCTTGTCTGTCCTGTATTGTCCCTCTATGTCGGCCCTAAAGGATTAAATTTCTATGTCGGCCCTAAAGGATTAAATTTCTTATCGAACAACCACACAGATAATTTGTTTATAGTGATCAAATGATTGTGTAGACATAAGCTCACTCCCTCCATCAAATTAACATTACCTGTACAGGTGTAACGGGTGTCACATGTCAGATGACAAAATGATCGCAGAGCAACGTGAAATGAAGTGCTTTTCTCAACAACACAACGCAATGCGCGGTCTGGGAACCGAACCCACGATTGCGAGATCGTGAGTGCAACACCCTAACCACTAAGCTATGCGCTTTCACGCATACATACAAACATACATACATATACAGGGTGTCCACAAAGTCTGGGTACATGGAGTAAATAAAATCATAACATAAACAATTAAAAATAAAAAAATAATAATTTCTTAAAGTATGTTAATCATGTACCCAGACTTTGTGGACACCCTGTATATACATACATGCATATATATATATGTGTATATATATATATATGTATTATTTCTTTACTACCCACAAGGGGCTACACACAAAGGGGACAAACAAGGACAGACAAACACGGATTAAGTCGATTATATCGACTCCAGTGCGTAACTGGTACTTATTTAATCGACCCCGAAAGGATGAAAGGCAAAGTCGACCTCGGCGGAATTTGAATATATATATACATATATATATATATATATATATATATATATATATATATATATATATATATATATATATATATATATATAATTTTATTTAAAAGAGTTCCAACTCTGTTTTTTATGTTTTTTATTTATATTCTTGTAAAATTTATGTGGGATATAGAATATGGAATATATAATATATAATATAAAAAAAGATGGATGGTACAATGAAATGAAGTATTGAATGTCTTATTGAATATATGGAAGATGTCTTATTGAATATATGAAATATTGAGTGTTCAATATAAAGGATTAAATATATAAATATAGAAAGGCGAATACGTATTTTCTATACCTTGTGGTATTTCATCATGGCCGGTATGACAGACTGTAACAGACTGTCTGTTACAGTCTGTCATACCGGCCATGATGAAATACCACAAGGTATAGAAAATACGTATTCGCCTTTATATATTTATATATTTAATCCTTTATATTGAACACTCAATATTTCATATATTCAATAAGAGATCTTCCATATATTCAATAAGACGTTCAATACTTCATTTCATTGTACCATCCATCTTTTTTTATATTATATAATATATTTTCCATATTCTATATCCCACATAAATTTTACAAGAATATAAATAAAAAACATAAAAAACAGACAGAGTTTGAACTCTTTTAAATAAAATAATATATTCCTCTATACACGATCATACAAAACCCTTAAAAAAAATTTTTTTTTACTCACATATATGTATATATATATGTATATATATATATATATATATATATATATATATATATATATATATATATATATATATATATATATATATGTGTGTGTGTGTGTGTGTGTGTGTGTGTGTGTGTGTGTGTGTGTGTGTTACCAGGTATATATATACCTGGCATTTCAGTTCTTTAGGCCATTCCCACCGACATCTTGCTGTTTTGGTCTTGTAGTAAAGCTCCGCATCCTTGCTGTCGGATTGTTTTATTTAACCGCTAATTTACGCGGATGTAGACAAATCAACACCAGTTACGCAGTGCGCGCGCGTGCGTGTGTATGTTACACAAACACGCGCACATATATGCATATAAGCATTCGCATGTACGCATACGATGAGCTTCCACACAGTTTCCGTCAATTAAATTTACTCACAAGGCATTGTTCGGCCCGTGGCTTTAAAGAAAGGATGCTAGCCCAAGGTGCCTCGCAGTGAGACTGAACCCAGAACTACTCAATTTCGAAGCTAACTTCTTAGCCATATAACCATGTCTTCAGTCATAGATTGTGTATTCTCAAAATAGAAATTCTGATTGGATCGTAGAGAGGGTGAAAAAAAAAACAAAAAAAACCTAGTAATTTTTGTTGACGTCAATGAGGTTATTTTAATACAGTGGGGAGACTGCAGGGTGCATGTACGCTCTGACAGAAACGTGATGCCATATTGCTAAAAAGTCATCATGTATAAAAAATAAGGAAGGAGTTAGATTTGATCTGTTAGGTGTGCAGTGTGAACTTAATTGACAGCCTGATTGCAAGTGAAACAGAGTGAAATAGAGAAAGCAATTCGTAATTGGAAACGATGACTAAAGAAAACAATAGGAAATTTGTTAATTGGTATATGTGGAATTGGTTCTGTACACAGAGTAGAGACACGAGCACAATGAAGTAAGCCTCTGGCCACTTCTCGGCCAAATTATTCCATTTCACTTATGTCTCCAGCCTTTATGTGTCCGGTGGTGGTCAATAACCTAGGAATAGACTAGCTGACATAATGATGAAATCCTTAGTGGTGTTCAAATAATATAATAAAAGGCACGGATTTATTTGTCTTTCTTTTTATTTTCCTACATTAGAGAAGATTGAATTAGTACTGAGTTCTGATGAGAAACACTTCGACATTCAACAAATAAAGAAAAATATAACGAGAAGATAATTGAATAGAGATAAGTGCGAAGCGACCAAAGAAAGTGCTTAGATAGATTTCATATTTTTTTTTTCTGTCTGGTTTAACAACTCTATATAAAAACAATAACAAAACGCAAGAACTGAAACAGGAAGGTTATTCTTGATACTAACTCATGATGATGTCACTATAGAAAAAAAAAAAAAAGAAAGAAAAAGCTGAAATCATCGACGACGACAGTGATGATGTTCCCTATGAGGATAACTAATAACGACGAGAAAGTTAACATCACCTTTCCTGTAGTTATGGTTCGTCCACATTGCTCTGCAAGGAGCATAGGACCGGTTTCCCGGTTTTTCTAGCGTATATATTGCTCCCTAGATGGGATGCCGGTGGTCACAGGATTACCTATTTTAGCAGCCGAGTGGACTGGAGCAACGTGAAAATGAAGTGTTTTGCTCAAGAACAAAATGGAACACCCAGTCTAGGAATCGGAGCCAGAATCTTACAATTACGATTCCAATACCCTAACCACTAATTCATGCGCCTCCTCTCAATAGCTAACCACTATTTAGAAGACACCTTTCTTTAGCAGCCTTCAAAGAAAACCGTTTAACTTCTACCATGCAACATAAGTATAAAACCAGATGAGATAATGATGTCAGTGTTGTTATTGATTATAGCTGTATATATATAAGGATAAACGCCGGAGCCTCTTTGTACATATGCAATATTTACAATCCATATATCAACAAATGACAAGTACAGGGCTTCTGTACACGAACAAAGGAAACAGCAGATTTCATTGGCGTGTAAGAAATAGGAATGGAACTAAGAAGCAGAGATTGCAGTGGTGATTGTCTTATATATATATATATATATATATATATATATATATATATATATATATATATATATATATATATATATATATATATATATATATATATACATATAACACAATAACAATGATAACAAATATTTATTTTTCTCAAAGATAGAGATATATGCTCAATAGTGAAAGTTGCATAAGTTTTATTTATACTCTCGTTGAAATACATTGTTAGACTGTCTGAGAATAGCGCAATGCACATTTATAAGTACCTATTTATCAAATTTAAATAAAATACTAACAAAATATTGTTATTGAAATATTTAAAGAAATAAATCAAAGTAAATTTTCTGAAGATAAAGAAAGAAAGAAAAAAACCAGTCAACCGACCAACCAAACAAACAAACAAAAGATACTTATAGAATTAGAAAGAATGAAAAAGAAGTTAAGTCGTCGCTTATAGATAATTTAAAACATGGCACATAATAAGAAATTAATAAAAATTCGTTTGGTAGTTCGGGCAATTATTAAAGTCACACATCACTAATAGTCAATGAAAAAAAATGACATTGCTTTATTGAATAAGATTAACAAGTTAAATAAATAAATAAATACATAAAATTAAACTAAAGACAATTTTCTTTTATTCAAGTTTCAAATAAGATACTTTACATTTCCATAATTTATCCAAATATGGAGATTTATGCTTTTATTTGTAGCTTTTAATGCATTTGATTCTACTACGAAATGTCCAATAACTGACTATTTCAAAACATATTCTTTACTTTAGAGTCCTTCATTCATTTCCTGTAATTCAGTTACTGAATAGCCAGGCTTGGGATCTAAATCGTCTTTGTTTTGATAGTTTTTCCATACCTACCAAAATTTAAATATGTTCTCTCTTCTTGAACATTATGATTCTGTCTTTTCTTTTATTAGTTTCAGTCATTGGACTACGGCCATTAGGGTGGAGTGAAAAAAAAAACAATTGTGGAAATTGAAACTGCTTGAGAACTGGCGGTCGAAAAAGCCAGCTTCTATATATGGCTGAAGCGGGAAGACCAAATATGGCTTGAAAGTCATAACATGCCGGCAGGAAAATAACATCATTAGGTGAGACAGGCTGACACTGAAGTGGCTTCGCTGATTGACAGGTGACGGTCTCAGTTAGAGCATGCGTGGGCTAAGATTACGCGCCCTCCATTGTCAGTTAAAGTTTAGACAGTGTCACGTGACAACTTGCTGGGGCTACTTGCTGGAGCCTAGCAGCGGGAAGTTTAGACAGTCTCATGTGACAACTTGCTGGGGCTGCCTACTAGACCCTAGCAGCGGGAAATTTAGACAGTGTCACGTGACAACTTGCTGGGGCAGCCTGCTGGAACCTAGCAGCAGGTATAAAAAGGGGAATTTGACATGACAGTCAGTCGGATGCTGATACTCGTTGATGCTGCATCGAAGAGGCCAGGGAACAGAAGAAAGAAGACATGCACCCAACACCAGAGCTGAAGACACCTCCGAAAGGGGGGGCCCCGCCACGTCAAAACGGTAGAAGAGTAGGGGCCGAAACCGGACGTGGTTCCTCCTGATGATGTCTTGAGCTAACTGGATCCTATAAAGGAGCTGTTGTGGTAGCAGACCACGAAACATGGTTGAAATTCCTTCCTTTAATTAGTAGAAAAATGCTAAATTTTTGCTGAGATCAATCAAAGGCATTTACTCCCTCAGGCCCCCTAAACTCTGGAATTGGGGGATTTTGAATTTTTATACAATAGCAGAGTTTGGGGAGGTTGAGGTAATAAATGCTCTTGACTGATCGAAGCAAAAATTTAGCATTTTTCTAATGATAATATACAGCAAGATTTTAGGTTTCAGTCATTTTCAATTTTTTATTTTCACTCCACGCTAACACACATGTATATGTGTGAAGGTATTTAGATTGTATAATCTGGGGTAGAGTGAAAATAAAAAAAAAAATTATAAAAATTGAAAATGCCTAAGACCTAAAATCTTGCTACATATTATTACTAGAAAAATGCTAAATTTTCGCTTCGATCTGTTTAGAGCATTTACTCCCTCAACTCCCTCAAACCCCGCTATTGTAAAAGGTTTACAAAAATCCCCCATTTTCGAAGTTTAAGGGACTTGAGGGGGTAAATGCTCTTAAATAATCTAAGCGAAAATTTAGTATTTTTCTAGTGATTAAATATAACAACATTTTAGTTCTCAGGCATTTTCAATTTCCACAATGTTTTTATTTCCACTCTGCCCTAACGGCTATGCTGGTGCACTGCTATGAAGGGTTTAGTCGACCAAATCGACCACAATTCCTACTTTTAAAGTTTGGTGCTTATTCTGTTGATTTCTTTGGCTGAAGTATTAAGTTACGGGAACATAAACCAACACCGGTTGCTAAGTCTTTACTTCTTTTGATCTCCAATGTGCATTTTTGCTTATTTTTCTTCTTACTTTCCCCCTACATTTCCACGTGTAGTTTCTATTTTGTTTTTGTAACATATTTCTATTATATATATATATATATATATATATATATATATATATATATATATATATATACGACGGGCTTCTTTCAGTTTCCGTCTACCAAATCCGCTCACAAGGATTTGGTCGGACCGAGGCTATAGTAGAAGACACTTGCCCAAGATGCTACGCAGTGGGACTGAACCCGGAATCATGTGGTTGATAAGCTACTTTATTTCATAATATTTGCCATTAAGGCATTACAAAGATTAGCAGAAGCTAGGGCTGGACAGAAACATTAATGGCAAAATGAGAAATAACAGAGGAAAAATGAGAGGGGCACCGACGCCCACCGATCGGTAACCCCTCGAAAACCTTTGTTCACTGTGGTTACAATTCAAACAATTTACAATCAATTTACTTACCACACAACCACTCCTGTGCCTATAAAACCACTCCTGAATCATATATATATATATATATATATATATATATATATATATATATATATATATATATATATATATATATATATATGTATATATATACATACACACACACATGTATATCAAAAGGATGTGTTATGATACTATTTCACACATACAAAAACAGCCATACCAACAATCCAACATATCTCCATCGTCAGCTGCCTCACGGAAATCATTATGGTTTCGACACCCGAGCATTACCATTCAATCCGGCGGTGTTAACAGCACTGAAATAAGTGTTATTTGGGAACAAACATACCAGCACACACACACACACACACGCACACACACACACACACACACACACACACACACACACACACACACACACACACACACACTTTTATTATTAAAGCTGCAAACACATCACAAACATATCACAAACGACGAACGGGAACGTGAAACTCTGAGTAGCAGTTTTTTGTGATTTGTTTGTGAAGTTTTTGCAACATTACTCTACTTACGGTATTCGAGTACTACTTTTTCCCCACATTGTTTCACATCTATGTGCTTACTCTAGTATATAAATAATAACAACAACAACAACAACTACAATAATAATAATAATAATAATAATAATAATAATAATAATAATAATAATAATAATAAATCAGAAATCAGAAATCAGAAATCTGAAATCAGAAATCAGAAACAGAGGGGTTTATCATAGCAGCCCAAGATCAATGCCTACCTACAAAGAACTACCAGGCCAACATATTAAAGAACGGCAGCTCCCCATTATGTCGTATATGCCAACAACAAAATGAGACCATCGATCATGTTGTCTTCATGTGCAGTCTGCTTGCGCCTACAGAGTATCTCAACAGGCATGATAGAGCTGCACAATATATTCACTGGGTAATATGCAAAAACCTGGACTTGCCCCATGATAAAAACTGGTGGGAACACAAACCACCCCCAGTACTTGAAAATGATCACATTGCACTCCTCTGGAACTTCACCATTCAAACTGACAGAAAGATAGACGCAAATAGGCCAGACATCATACTGAAAGACTTCAGACAAAAATCATGCCTCCTCATTGATATGACTGTCCCAATCGATATAAACGTATCTGTCAAGACCTACCAAAAACTGAGCAAATATAAAGATCTTGAAATAGAAATTAGCAAAATGTGGAATCTGAAGACGAAAACAATGCCTATTGTCATAGGTGCCCTGGGAATGACAGCGAAACGGGCTGATTACTACCTAGATGAGATTCCAGGAAACCCCAAAATGGCTGAAGTTCAAAAGATAGTGCTCATGGGAACTGCCCATATCCTACGTAAAATACTGCCTATGTGATCTCAAATTTTAAAGCAAACACATAATTTTCTTATGGTTTCTTAAACATTCACCTGAACAAAACTGTACAAATCCAAATATATGGTACCCTAGGCATAACACCTACATGAACTTCTAACTTGTTGTCTCTTGAGGTCTCTGGGTGAGACTTGGATCCAACTTGTACAAATGCAAAACAAAAGTCAAACATAAAATAATAATAATAATAATAATATCTTTTGCCACTATAACGTGGCTGTTCTATACATACCTATGTTACTACATTTTAACCTCAGGAAAATATATTTTCCAGCTGGTTAACGACACAACCTGTATCTTATACACTGTGAGTAAGGGAGCAAATCACTTCTCTCCAGCTTGGCAAGACAAGTAGAACATGGTTTCTGGGTCTTTACTCGTCATCGGAACTGGATACCTGCCAGCTAGAGATGACAATCATTCGTCATTACTCACAATATATAAACAGAGAAGCGTCAGGCAGCCGCTGATCTCGTAACACGCAAAGTAGATAGTTCTAAAATCTCTAAACGAGATATAAGTTGTAAGGATACTAGGCAGTAATATATATATATATATATATATATATATATATATATATATATATATATATATATATATATATATATACACGACGGTCTTCTTTTAGTTTCTGTCAACCAAATCCACTCACAAGGCTTTGGTTGACCCGAGGCTATAGTAGAAGACACTTACCCAAGGTACCACAGATCGGGACTGAACTCGGAACCATGTGGTTGGTAAGCAAGTTTCTTACTACACAGCCACGCCTTTGTATATATATATATATATATATATATATATATATATATATATATTTCTAATTGTTACACAAATTTTGGGTAAAACCTCCACTTTTACCCGCTCCCATTGATTGCACCTAGTATAGCACTAGCGTAGCAATAATTGGGTACCCTCCCAGCAGTATACTGGATAGATACTATCCCTTAGTGGGTTGTACCCCCAACTCCTAACTCTCTCACGTTATATATATATATATATATATATATATATATATATATATATATATATGTATATGTCTGTGCGTATGTACATGTGTGTATGTGTGTGTGTGTGAGTGAGCGTATTGTGCAGACACTAAGACTCACATCCACGAACCAAAGCAGTGTAATTTTAGTTCAGTAAAGTGAGATATTTAATCATTGAGAGTGAACATTGACTCAAAAAGCAGTCGGTGCTATGACTTTACGTCAATGTGAACAAACTCCTTGAAATGCACTCCATAAAGCAAATAAAGAAAAGTAATCTCGTAGGACTTTTATGCATTCCGTTAACTAATCACCTCGTCAGCTGCCGTTGAACTAAAGACAATAATTCATTCTCAGCCATACATTATATATAACGGTTGTTGACATCACGAGTGCTTGGTATAGAAATTAACCAGAAACGGACAAAAGGTATGAAGCAGACACTTTATATATTTCTGATAAATAATAACTGTCATTGGAGGGAATATAAGTCGAGGCGCTTAAATAAATGCCAGAAGCAATATAGTAGATAGATTCGCATGAACCTTCACAGTGCAGTTTACACACACACACACACACACACACACACACACACACACACACACACACACACACACACACACATCACACTCGACAAGGGTATACATACACAAGTAGGCACACACTCACACACACACGCCATGCGCACAATACACACACATACAAGCACAGTCGAATTTATTGAATGTTTAAGTGTGTATATGTACATGCAGATACACATACATACATAATATAATTTATATATACATATGATATAATCTATATACCTATATATATATGCATATATAGTGTCTGCAAGTTGATGAGTACCACATATTTTCCTCCATTTTCTTATTACTATATGTACATATATATGTGTATATATATGTGTGTGTATATATGTATATGTATGTATATATATATATATATATATATATATATATATATATATATATATATATATATATATATATATATATACATATATATATATACACTCAATCACCTATTCACACATAAACATACGTACCTTACACACACACACACACACACACACACACACACGGACACACACATACAGCCAATAGCAAGCCATTATATATTCAACATCATGATGATAGAGCAGCGGACATAATTCAGAGAATAGTTATCACTCCAAGCAAACCATTAATTATGTATGCATACAGATGTTTCGACGCTGCTAATTCCAACCTATCTTCCATAACACAGGCAGACCTGCCCCCCCCCCACCCGCTGCCCGCCACACAAATACGCGCGCGCTCGCACGCACACGCACGTACAGACTCACATGCACACACACGCTCATACGAACACACGCACACGCTCATACGTACCGAGGCCCAAGTATAATATTAGAGATGATAACATTTGGCACACAAATCTACACGCAGTACTGTTAAAATACAATGCTCTCTAATTAAAGTCTATTATGGCAAATCTATCGATTCATGGCATCAGAAATTGAAGTTAGATTAGGTCCTATTATTGAGTTTCTGTTACTGATCCGACAGTATTTTTAAATGTTAATCTAGGTTAGTGCGAAGACATGTATCCATAAATATGAACAGATACGTGCACACACATATACATACACACTCATACACCCACATAGATGGAGAAAAAGCCCCGAATACACTCATACAACTATATATGCATACGTATGCAAAATGACCAGTATGTATATATTATTATAGATATCAAATTTATACGTAAATATTTATTTTCATCTACATATTTATCAATTTAATCATTTTCTCTCTCTCTCTGTCCTTGTCTCTCTGTTTCCTCTCTGCATACATACATACATACATACATACATACATACATACATGCATAGATACATACATGCATACGTACACGTACACGCACAAACTCACACACATACATACATACACACATACATACACACACGTACACACATACATATATGCATACATACGTACATACATACAGCGACGAAAATATGTGTATATAACTATGTGTATATAAATACATACATACACCTACTTCGCTATCTTCTGGTGTAACGCCTTTTCTATATTGTCTATCTGGATCATGAAACTGTCTGACTTGGCAAGCCAAGTAAGATCGTTGCCAGTGCCCCTGGACTGGCTCTTGTGCGGGTGGCACATGAGATGCACCATTTTGAGCGTGGCCGTTGCCAGTACCGCCTGACTGGCTCCCGTAGGATTTTCGAGTGAGATCGTTGCCAGTGCCCCTGGACTGGCTTGTGCGGGTGGCACATAAAAAACACCATTTCGAGCGTGGCCGTTTTCGTGCGGGTGACACGTAAAAGCACCCACTACACTCTCTGAGTGGTTGGCGTTAGGAAGGGCATCCAGCTGTAGAAACTCTGCCAAATT
This sequence comes from Octopus bimaculoides, assembly GCF_046866305.1. Classification (NCBI taxonomy): domain Eukaryota; kingdom Metazoa; phylum Mollusca; class Cephalopoda; order Octopoda; family Octopodidae; genus Octopus; species Octopus bimaculoides. The sequence goes on along the minus strand of NC_142934.1, from coordinate 79,032,214 downwards.
AGATTGGAGCCTGGTGTTGCCATACGGTTTCACCAGTCCTCAGTCAAATCGTCCAACCCATGCTAGCATGGAAAGCGGACGTTAAACGACGACGATGATGATGATGATGATATATTGGGTCATCCCATAAATAATGCGGTTTTTTCAATTGAATGAACTAAAAGTTGGAGGGGAACAGAATAAACTACCTGCATCAACTTACTATAAAAGCAGGTAGTAATTTTATCTTGTCCTTATTCTTAGTGCAAGTTTTGAAGAATGCAGTTCGGTTTTAACAGTTATTTTTCAAATCTATAATGGAAGTGACAAACGAGCATATTCAACATATTTTGCTTTATGTGTTCAATAAAAGCAACAGCACAACGGAAAGTGCGCGGAATATCAATGCAGTATGTGGGGATCGGACAATAAGCGTAAGCCAGTGTCAACAGTGGTTCCAGAAATTCTGAGCCAGAAAATACAGCCTAGAAGATGAGCCTCATCTTGAATGATCTGTAGAGTTCGATGAGAGTGTCCTGCAAAACTCTGGTGGAACAAAATCCCATCGTAACTGTTGAGGAACTAGCAGAGAAGTTTGGATTTGGTCATTCAACCATTCATCGACACCTGCGTGCCATCAGAAAACGACCATCTTTGGTTTTAAGACGAAAGGTGTTCTCCCATCAGGATAATGCTCGGCCATATACAGCGAGGATAACTTTCCAAAGGCTGGAGTAGTTTGAATGGGAAATGATGCCCCACCCACCATATTTGCCAGACATTGCCTCATCTGATTTTCATTTATTCCGCAGTCTTCAAAATCATTTGGGTGGAAAAAATATGAATTCTGTAGAGGAAGTCAGAACAGTACTGGAGGAATATTTTTCCTCGCAGACAAGTGAATTTTGGAGGAGGAGCCTTGAAAATCATATAGCTTTGTAGAAAATTGTAGATTATATATATTCTTTTATTTGTTGCAATCATTTGACTGCGGCCATGCTGGAGCACCACCTTAAAGGGTTTTAGTCGAAGAAATCGACCCAGGACTTATTCTTTGTAAGCCTAGTACTTATCCCATCGATCTTTTTGCCGAACCGCTAAGTTACGGAGACATAAACACACCAGCATAGGTTGACAAGCAATGCGGGAGGGGAAAATAAAGACACAAAGACACACACATAAATATATATACATAAATGTGTAATGATGTCTGTTTGCGCATGTGTTTGGGGTTACTCTAACTCCTCCCACACCGTCCAACCGATTTTAATGATTTTTGGCACATAGGTAGATCACATACCTTGAAGTTCAAATAAGGCTGGAATTTTTCGAAAACTCACTAATGCTCAGTTGGCATCGATTTTTGTGAGCTCAATTGGGAGTTTGAATGGAAATTCCCATAACGATGTTATTTTTCCTGCAGCATTTGCATTTTTTGTCCGATTTTGATGAAAATCGATGAGTGAGCGAGGCTCATGGCAGTGAGTTGATGTCAGTACATGGCGTTGAGAAAAAAATCTATAATTGCGCCTGAGCAGTGGTTATCAATAGCCTTTTTGCGTGCAAATACCCATAGGGATTTTATTTTTGGCCGTAACTTTTATATTTTTCATCCGATTTTAATGAAATTTGAGATTTAGGTAAATTTTATGGTAGGGGAGACGGTAAAGGTTTTAATTTAATTTAATTACAAGCGTGTATCAGCTATTTTCAGAGACTATTCTATCGATTTTTAAGATATGTTACACGTGATTACAGTTCATGTCCATAAGTTGAATGCGTCGAGTTGACACAAAATCGATAATTGCGCGCGAGCAGGGGAATATAATCAAATTAATAGACATTTTGCGTACAATTGAACAATACTCCAATCAACTCGTGAATTATCGGGTACCTCTGCTAAATTACCTCGAACATGACGTCATCCGTAAGATTCAGAAAGAAATTTCATCAAGCAACAGTTACAACAGCATAGGCTTATCCTTAACATAGAAAACCCAAGCAACGCCGGGTACAACAGCTAGTACACACACACACACACACACACACACACACACACACACACACACGCGCACACACATATATATATGTATATACGATGGGCTTCTTTCAATTCCCTTCTACTAAATCCACTCACAAGGCTTTGCGCGGCTCGAGGTTATAGTAGAAGACACTTGCCTAAAGTGCTACGATGACAACCACACTGTTCTCCATGTAATACATGCAGAAAGAAAAGGTGCACATACAATTTCGAGCGAACAATAAATACAGCACCTGATATCACAGAGCTGAAAATGAGGTCGATTGGTTCGTTTCTAGTTTTGCTAAGCTCTCATCAGAGAAAGAATACTAGTTTTTGTTCTGAGAATAGTAGCTGATATGTATGTATGTATATATGTATGTATGTATGTATGTATGTATGTATGTATTGTGAGAAAAAGAAAGAAAAAAGAGTAGCAAGTGAGCTACAGAGGTAGAAGAAACTCGCTGCTTGATGTTACGTTGGGGTTAAGCAGATATCAATAACCCACATTTAAAATGGCCTAAAGTAATATTAGAAACCACAAATGAAATAAACTACTATACAGAAAGCCATAATAAAAACAAAATAAGTAGAAGTACATGAGACCAACCAAAAGAGGTATCAAAGAATAAAGACGCTCACACCGATGAGTATCAGGTTTCGCCTGATGAACGCTGTGGCATGAAACTAGAGTTGCGAGAGAGGAACTCAATTTAAGTAAGCCATATTCTCTGCATCATGTACTGAGTACTGCTTTCTTTAGCTGTCGACAAACAATAAATTTTGAAAAATTCGCATACACCGACTCACACATGTATTAAAAAGAAAATGAATCTATGTACGTGTGTACCCCCCCCCCCCCCCCCCACGTGTGTATGTGCGAATACAAAAATTCAATTTAAAAGAAATTGTGTATATACGTGTGTCAGAAACTTATCACTTGTTCTTCAGCCTTTAGAGCAATTCTGCTGTTGTGAAGCAAACCCCAGAATGCAGAACAAAAACAGAAAATAAATAAATAAATAAATAAATAAAACTAGGGTAAATGGGAAGTGATCTTTAAAATCTCTGGACGAAATAGTTCTGAATCTATCTTTAACTTTCATCATAGTTTACGATATTTATTTATTTATTATGGCAAACAGCCTTGAGGAAATCTCGCTGTTTAACCACATTATCCCAGGACGTTAATGCTTTGTAGTGGTGGTAGTAGGGAAAATAAACGAGACAGAGAGACGCCAGACTAAATTTATTGTAAAATATTTTCTGCTATCTCATTTGCTTCTGATTTGAAGTGTCAGCCGTGTCAAATTTTCCCTTTTACTAAGAAAATAGAATTAGTTAATTCGTTTGATCTATTGTGTGTTAGGTAAACTTTTTTTTCGTTTGCTTAACGTCTAATCTACGCTGGTGGATGGTTAAGCCCGGATTTCGATATAGATTCATACAAATCTGACTGAGGGTGTGCATGTAGTCACGATTAAACAAAATATAAATGCTAGAAATAACAGTCAAATAGCACTCAAACCTCAACCTACTTTCTTAGCAGTAGATAAAAACAAAAACAAAAACAAAATTTGATATCTATAATCATATACATACTGTTCATTTTGCATACGCATGCATATATAGGTTTATGAGTGTATAAATATATGCTTCTGTATTTGGTCCTTTTTCCCGATCTTTTTGGGTGTATGAGTGTGTATGTATATGTGTGTGTGCGTGCCTGTTCATGTGTATGGATACGTGTCTTTGCACCAACCTTATTGTTTAATACATTGCGACGTATTTCTGGAAAAAGTAAAGAAAGTTGAGACGATTGTGACTTAAATGTCGCTCTTTATAGCTCACAGTGATCATGGCTTATTTGCGGATAAACAAGAACAACAGAATCCACAGGCCTAGCAACGAAATACGAAACCATAACTGCTAATCCTGTATTTTATAATGAACTGAAATGTGGATTTACGTATAATCATAATATTGTAGTAAAATCATTGCATGATTGCAGCCTTAACTTACGAGACTCATTACATTTAAGATGGCTGAATTACTACAAGAAACCCAGCTCGTTGCTATATTGAAATATCCAAACACATGGTTCGTTCCGGGTTCAGTCCAACTGCATGGCACCTTAGGCAAGTGTTTTCTGCTTTAGCCACGGGCCAATCAAATTTTAAAAAATAATAAATAAAAGTATTGCTGTGAATTCTTCAAGGCGTGAATTCTTCAAGTAAAAGATAAAAGATAAAATAACACAAATGAATTTTAAAGGCTCATAACAGCTGTTTCAGCGGTAAACAACTGTGCCCAATTGTCTCATTCTGTGGATAAGCTATTCTTGCAGAAACAAAACAAAACAGAACAAAACAAAAAAAAAAAAGCGGGTTGGTTACGACTTTGCACGATATATATATATATATATATATATATATATATATATATATAAGAATTTAAGGGTTGGAGAAAACGCATGTTATAATTGCA
>NC_142934.1:79022725-79025225 GCF_046866305.1 Octopus bimaculoides | reverse complement strand
AGCGACGAAAATATTTTGACAAATTAAATTTAACTGTTCAAGTGAATCTAACGGATTTTGTGTGTTATTTTAAATGGCTTATAAACACCTTCCGCGCTGCAATTGTTTATATATATATATATATATATATATATATATATATATATATATATATATATATATATATATATATATATATATATATAGAATATATTAATTTAAATAATTTGGGAAAAACGAATTTCCAAATCAATCAGGTACAACCCTTTAGCATTACATGCATCTGCATATCGTACAGTGGGGTTTTGATTATCATGTATTTATATATTTATCTAGAAATATACAAAATATATAATAGAAATCAATAATAATTCAGTTTTCGGGATTAATAGATATGCGGGTAATACTGAACCCCCGCCCCTTGAATCTAATAACCAGATACTTTTGATTCCTACAGTACTTGAATAGATTATATAAATAATTAAATGAATAAATAAATAAATTAAAGATTGCTAAAAATTATATTATAACAAATTATATATATCCCCAACATAGTTGCATTGAAGATAATAATAGAGGATAATTTAAATTAACTATGTATAGTGGAATTACCCCCTTTGTACTAATCATCTATAAATTCCCATAGTGCTCGGCTATCTTCACTTCCTCTAATCGCCATTTTGAAAGTCATCTTGGTTCCATCAATGGAGGATATGTATCTGCATTTTTGTGTTATTTTTCACATTCAATTACAGACATTTTTATTCCGATGTATATTTTATATCTTATATTTTGTATTTGACATTATATACTTGACTTTATAAGTTTGATATATGTATACTAATTCATATTTATAATGTATAATTTATAATTTTTAATTCTTAACTTTATAAAGTACTAGTAGAGCAACCCGTCGTTGCCCGGGAATGAAATTGTTGCTTATATACTGGAAGGAAAAAAGCAAAATATGCTGTATAGAAATCTGAGGACATTCTGTAGATGGATTCTCAGATGAATGATGACTGGGCACCTCTCATGTATTGGAAAATTGAAGTTGCGCCAAAAAGCCTCATTGGTACTTGGAAACTTTTACGAAAATTAAAATGGGGATTAAATGAAAAAAATGATTTACGTGAATATCCTCACAAGAGTAATTGAAATAAATTGCGATTGTGGAACCCCTCACGCACGCGCACGCACACACAGAGAGTATCACACATCAGATGAAATGGAAGTGTGTGTGTGTGTGTGTGTGTGTGTGTGTGTGTGTGTGTGTGTGTGTGTGTGTGTGACAGAGAGAGAGAGAGGTATGTTGTCATGTATACGTACATGCATAAATATGCATACATCTTTGTGTGTGTGTGTGTGCGTGTGTATGAGAGAGAGAGAGAGAGAGTAAATCTATACTATATATAAAACAGAGATGTGTGTGTAATCGACTTCACCAAATGCTTCCGTACTTGTGATGCGTAAATAATTTGACCTCGGATAAATGTTAGGCTCTTCATTTGATTTTTTAAATTAAAAATAAATAATATTGCTTTATATTTAAGATTCACTTCTTTAAAAAGGTTCCTCAATGTCAACTTCCGGTATTGACGTAACAACGGCAAAAAGCTTCACTCTCCATTTTGTGTGTGAGTGTGTATGAGAGAGAGAGAGAGAGAGAGAGAGAGTAAATACTACATACACACCGCTCTCTCACTCTGTCTCACACACATACACACGCACACACACACCCCTTGACTCACTCACACTCTGTCTCTTACAAACACACACATACATAAATGTATACAAACATATTTACAAAGACACACGTGTGTATGCGCGCGCGTGCGTGTTTGTAAGAGACAGAGTGCGTGTGAGTCAAGGGCTGTGTTGTCATATGCATACATCCAAAGATGTATGTATATTTATGCATGTACGTATACATGACAACAAACCTCTCTTTCTCACTCACACTCTGTCTACAAACACACACATACATAAATGTATACAAACACATTTACACGTGTGTATGCGCGCGCGCGTGTGTACGTGCGTGAGGGGTTCCACAATCGCCATTTATTTCAATTACTCTTGTGAGGATATTCACGTAAATCATTTTTTTCATTTAATCCCCATTTTAATTTTCGTAAAAGTTTCCAAGTACCAATGAGGCTTTTTGGCACATCTTCAATTTTCCCCATTCATGAGAGGCGCCCAGCCATCATTCATCTGAGAGTCCATCTACAGAATATCCTCTCAAATTTCTATACAGCATATTTTGCCTTTTTTTCTTCAAGTATATAAGCAACAATTTCATTCCCGAGCAACGCCGGGTGCCTCTGCTAGTACTACATACACACCGCTCTCTCACTCTGTCTCACACACATAAACACGCACACATACATCCAAAAATGATGGATGCATATGACAACACACCCTCTGTCTCTTACAAACACACGCATACATAAATATATACAAACATATTTACAAAGACACACGTGTGTATGCGCGCGTGCGCGTGTGTGCTGTGTGT
>NC_142934.1:79005225-79017725 GCF_046866305.1 Octopus bimaculoides | reverse complement strand
CACATTTTGTTGGAATTTTTAGATATTTTTGTTGCGAAGCACCTAGGCTTCATTTTTGTGTATTTTCAAGGGCAGGAATTGGCCCCTAGGGGCATTTTCGGCCCTAGCAAAATACAAAAATTTCTTTCTCGACATTTGAAAAATGTCGAGAAACATAATTTTGGAACGCTTGTCTTGTTCTTTTGATGAGCATTTCCCGAGGCTTCAGATGCCAGAAGAGAAAAAAGAACAGAGTAGCACGTGCTCACACAGTGACAGGAACGCAGTTGCTGTAAACGTCACAAAGACGGCGATTACAGCTACTAACAGCCTTCTCACCACCACCACCACCACCATGAAAACTATGAGGAAATCTGGATCGGAGGCGACTGCTACTAACGCAGTCTCTCCATCTACTAACACCAGTGACAACAACATGAAAGTTAACACCGCCACCACCACCAGCAACAACAACAACAAAAACAACAACAACAGCAAGGACGCAAAGTTATCGGCCGTCAGCACTGACACCATCACCTGTTCAGCAAACTCTGCTGCCACTACCACCACCTTTGAACCAGGCAGTACATACACCAACATAAACAAAAATATTCAAAAGAACATGTCCGCCAGCACAACAAAAACAAATTTCGCAAATGCTCTAAAGGAAAAAAGAACAATAGTGACATTCACACAACAACAAATCAAAGACACAAAATCCCTTCTTACGAAAGAAGGAGATGATGTTAGAATAAACATTCCAAAAGATATTATGGAAAAAACAAGTGCATCATTTATAAACTGGTAAACATAAAAACCAGACGTGTAGAAAATTTTAGCACAGATAAGATCGAAGTTTATCTTAAACCTGTATGGATTCATCAAAATCATGTCAGGTGGGGACGAAAATTTGGAACGGTACAGGTGAGATTCTTAAATGAAAATTTAGCTAAGCAATTTTCGACACTCTCTCTCCGCACAGATAACTTGGTGATGATACCGAGTTATCTAGGACAGAGAGTGACCAAAGTAATAATAAAAAATGTGCCATCGGAAGTGGACACCCAATGGCTGATATCGGCCGTATGCCTCGAAATGGAGGAGGCAAATATTTTGGAGATTACGGTCGTAGAAGAAAAGAAATGGGGAGGGAAAAATCTGGAAATCCTTCTCCACATCACGGTGGAGGCTTCACAGAAAATTCCTCCAAACATTAGACTGACAGAGGACCACAAGCTGTATGTGGTGGTAGAGGGCAGGCGATCTCGCTGTTACCTATGCAACAGCGAGGCACATCTGAAAAAGGACTGCCCTCTGGCCGCTAAACAAAAACAAAAACAAAAACAACAACAACAACAACAAGAACAGAAGAAACTACCAAATACCCACAACAGAAAAACTTTACTACCAACACCACCAGCAGCACAAAAAACAACAACAGAAATATCAGCAATAACCACAACAGAAAAGACAACAGAAACTGCAAAAACAGAAGAGAAAAAAAAAGAAAATTCCAAGACTGACTCTCCCTCCCCCATATCACATACACCACACACAAATAACAAGCAGCCAACACCAACAAAAACAGCAACACAAACACTCACAGAAACACACACAGACGCACAAAATTTGCCGTTACCTCTTTCTGACTCCTCAGAATTCTCATCATCGGATGAAGAGAGTGGGGAGGAGTGGAAAATAGCTACGAAAGGAAAGAGGAAGCGCAGTAAGAAGAAAACAAAACAAAATGCAAACACAAACAAAGCAGGGAGATTCACATCTCCCGAAAATACACCTAACACCAATAGTAATATGCAAAAAACAATGCTAACAGCAATAGACAGTACAAACACAGAGTTGATGAATTACATCAACTCTAAAACAAACATCACAAATAACGACATCAAAACAAACAACCACCCACACACAACACCGCCAAAACACATTAAAATTTATCATGTATCACCAGCATTGCACCACAAAATAAAATCCCTCTACCCCAACTCGGTAGGGGGATGTCAAAAATATTTGTGCAAGAAATTGTACAATAGCCTCCTTGGTGAAAAATCCAAGGAGGAAACAAAACTTGCAAACAGTAAGTAGCTCCCTTTTCCTTTCCTTTTGTGCTTTAAAGCACACGTATAAATAGAATCATGGTGAAGATTGGTTGTGTGAATGTGCGTGGCTTGGGGTCCCCTTGGAAACAAGGGTACCTCTTAAATGACATCAAGTCACACAATTTGGATATCATAGCCATTAGTGAGACCAGACTCCATGAACCGCGGGCCCTAAAGTCCATGTTTGGCGGACAGTTTAACATTTATTTTTCTCCCTGTCTGCCGAGGATGGGCGGTAGTGGCACGGCGGTAGTGGCACGGCGGTAGTGGCACGGCGGTTCTTTTTCGCAAGAGTCTGGATCTCCAAGTAAAGACGATATTTACGGACCCGGAGGGTAGACTGGTTGTTCTAGATGAGGACGGCAGTGATGGAGGCGCTTTTCGGTTGCTGACAGTTTATGTGCCTCCTTTAACAGGTCGGTCGGACTTCTTTCGACGTCTAGAAGTATTCCTGGGAACGTCTCGTCCCTTACTTTTAGTGGGGGATTGGAATGCTACCTTGGACACGCATCTAGACTACATGGGGAGTGACAAAACTAGAAGGGGATGCAAAGGCCTCAGAGACCTGCTCAGACGCTTCCAGTTGTCTGACAGGTACCGACTCGACCACCCAAATGTGCCAACGTGGACATGGAGCAACCGCATTGGGTCGTCGAGATCGTATCTAGATAGGATAGTTTAGGATGTCCACAGTTCCACATAGTCAGCTACACGGATCACAAACTTGTGACGTGTACTCTAGACTTAGATAAGGCACATAGGCAGGGTCCCGGTTACTGGAAACTAAACGCGTCTTTCCCGTCGAGACAGGTTTTCAGAGACCGGATTAACACGTTAGTAAAGAGGGCTTTGACGGGAGCCATCGTCAACAACAAATGGTGGTTTGCCCTCAAGAGAGCAGTACGGGCGGAAGCAATAAGGTATAGCAGGGCACTAGCTGTAGAGAGGAACAAAGTAGAGGGGGAGCTAGTGATAAAGTTAGAAGAGGCATTGCGAAGTGGCATCGCATCCGACGTTTTAGCGGCGAGGTTGGCCCTCGACCAACACTTCAATGCTAAACACGAAGGGTGTGCTGTCAAGGCAAGGATGCGTGCTCTGAGGAATGAAGGTGTTGGAGCTGCACGAGAGGCCCGGGTGGCGGAGGCGCAGCGAGGTAACAGAGCCACCATCCGGTCTCTGGTAGACGAACAGGGGCGCGAATTGCTCGAGCCGAGCAAGATGTGCGAGGCGTTTCAGTGGCATCTTGCCCGACTGTTCGGGAGGAGTGGTGAGCGAGAAGGCAGGGTGGACTTTAGTGCCTACCTGCACAGCTTGCCACGACTCTCGGCAAGAGAGGCGGAGTGCTGCGAAGGGGTCATCACGGCGGAGGAGGTGAGGGACGCGATGGCGGGTTGCTCGACGGACAAATCTCCGGGTTTGGATGGTCTGCCCTACGAGCTTTACAACTGTATGCCAGACTTGTTTGGAGACGTCTTGGCGGCCGTGTACTGCAACTGGCTGCAGAACGGGAGCATTCCCGGTTTTGTGAGCCGAGGAGCGGTAACGCTGCTGAAGAAAGATCCAAACAAGGGGGGACGCCATAGATAACTTTAGGCCCATCACTCTGCTCAATGCAGACTTGAAAATTTTGGCCAAGGTGTTAGCCAAGCGGTTGGCGCTTGTCATCGAGAAACTGGTCGGCACGGTGCAGACGTGCGCCGTGCCGGGCCGGAGCATCCATGACAACCTCCATCTGATGCGCTACATCACAGAGAGGGTAGTTAAGGAACCTGGCATGGGTGGGGCCCTGATCAATTTGGATCAATCCAAAGCTTTCGATAGGGTAGACCATCGATACTTGGAGGCCGTCCTCGAAGCGGCCGGCTTCGGTCCCGTTTACCGCGGCTGGATGGCTGCCTTGTACACAGGCATCCGTTCGGTTGTTCGCGTCAATGGACGTCTATCGGGACCCTTCGACATTGCACGTTCGGTTCGTCAGGGATGCCCCCTGTCGCCGCTCCTGTACGTATTGACTCTCGAGCCACTACTGCGGAAGCTGGCGACACTGAGGAGCATCTCGCGAGAACTGGGGTGCGGGACGAGCGTGTCGGCATACGCGGACGACGTCACCGTCATAGCGTCTAGCCACGAGCACATCGAGCTTGTCGGCGAGACACTGAAAGACTACGAAGCGGTGACGGGAGCGAAAATCAACCGGGATAAGTCGGTGGGTTTGCTGCTCGGCACCTGGAGAAGCAAGCCCATACCGTCTGGCAGCGCCTCAGTAGTGGGACGCTGGACGGACGGTCCGGACCTGCAAACGGAGAAGAACTGGGACGAGATAACGAGTAGGGTGGCCACTCTCTGCCGGCAATGGGCCGAGAGGAAGCTGTCCCTAAAAGGTCAGGCGGAGGTGGCGAACGCGTACATCGCGTCCGTCATCGAATACCGCCTGACCGTCGTGCCTTGTCCCGATCGCGCCATCACCGAAATGGAGCGCATCCTCTTCCGCTTTTTGTGGAAAGGAAGCGTTCCGATGGTGAGGCGATCCGTTTGTTGCCAACACCCGCTGAAAGGAGGGCTGGGCATGCCGTGGTTGATGATGCGCAGACATGCGCTGAGACTGCGACATCACCGGCTCTACGTAGACGACGGTGAGCAGGTGTAGTCGCCGTTTGTGCGACGCGCTTTCCCGCAGCTCGTCTCCATGACCGAATGGCACCGTGAGTATCGCGTTGCTCTGCAACAACTTTGCCGTCCCGGGTCGACCTTGAGCGACTGCATCACAACGAAGTCATTCTATAGGGGATTAGTGGAGGGTAGGTACGACGACGATCTCGGGGCGAACCTGGGCGTCGACGAGGAATACCTGACCCGCCTGTTCTGGACGACTTTCGGGCCGGGACCTATGGACAACTTCCAGAGATCCCTGGCCTGGCAGTGCTACCGAGAAGCGCTACCCGTTCGGGATAAGCTCTATACACACGGCTCGCGAAATGCGGGGCCGACCTGCCCGAGATGCGGTCAGAGCGACGAAACCGTTCTGCACGCACTCGTGCAGTGTCCAACCATTTCGGAGCTGTGGGCTTATGTCGAACGACTGCTGTCACCTGTGGGACGAGTCGGTTTATCAACCGAGTCTATCGTCAATATCGTCACGCCTCCTTCCTTTAAACGGGAAGGAAGAGCTGTATTTATTGTACTTGTGGCTATGGCGAAAGAATACATCTGGTGGACGCGTCTGAAAGGATTAGAGACAAACACTTTCCTCTCTGGTCAATCTCTCATCAACTTTTTCAAGTATCACTTGAAAAGGAAGGTGAGAGTAGAGAGGCAAGTGTTGTCTAGCAAATATTTCGAAAAAAGATGGATACATGTAGCAAGAATGGCACGTATAAATGACGAAGCCACCTTGACCATGATTCTATAAAACGGTAAACCTAGAGAGTTACTTACTTTTTTCCTTTCGTAAATAAAAGTGTGTAATGTAATTTGTGATATTAAAATGACAGAGGTTACCGTGGTCTTTTCGTAGGTTTTTCTTTCCACGGATAACCTCCCCATTTCTTGGGAATTTTCTGTATTATTTCGTATTTTTTGTAAATACCCCAAACGGTCTGCGATGTTTTTTTTCATCGTTGTCACCACTTTTGTTTTTTTTACTGCTTTGTTTTCGCCCCCTTCGAACAGAAAAACTCTACATTTGTATTTTGTCTCCTCTGTGTTGAGCCCTGTGTGGCTAATAAAGAAACCTATTTGTCTCTCTGTTCATCTATCTATCTATCTATCTATCTATCTATCTATCTATCTATCTATCTATCTATCTATCTATCTATCTGTCTGTCTGTCTGTCTGTCTGTCTGTCTGTCTGTCTGTCTGTCTGTCTTTGAATGCGTTTGTTCGTTCTCCCTCACAGTTTGACAACCAGTATTAATTGTTTACGCTCCTGTAACACAGCGGTTCGGCAACAAGGTCGATAGAATAAGTTCCAGACTTAAACATATAAGTAGTCGGATTTATTCGACTAAACCCTTCAATGTGGTACCCTAGAATGGTCGCATTCCAGTGACTGAAACAAGGAAAATGTAAAGATAACCATGTGCTACAACACGTATCTCATTTTTGCAATACGAAATCAGATCATAGCAAAGATGGAACAAACACCAACATCTTCGTCGATAATCAAAATTCAATTTAAAATCGAAGTTCTCATATTAAGAACACATCAGATTTTAAAGCTGGTTGGAACAGAACAGATATTAAATTTTTATCCTACCGAATATGCTGAGAAGTGGTTTTGGTTTTGGTTCAGTGAGGGAACCTATTTGTGGTCTTTTAGCCTGCGAGAAATAACAGCATAGTTTCTCTCAAATCATATCTTATTCTCTGAAATAAGGAATTATGTATTGGATAATGTTAAGTCTGAACATAAGCAACAACAAAAAACATAAAACTGGATGGGCGCGGGTCTTTGATCTTTGATCTGCTTGATCAGAGCTGACCTGGAAGTAATCAAAATCAACAGCTGTGGCAGCAGTAGCAGCAGCAGCAATAACACCAGCACCAGCACCAGCACCGGCACCACCAGCACCAGCACCAGCACCAGCACCGGCACCACCAGCACCAGCACCACCACCAGCACCACCACCAGCACCAGTAATACCACCACCACCACCACCACCACCACCAGCACCACCAGCACCAGTAATACCACCACTACCAGCACCACCACCAGCATCACCACCAGCACCAGTAATACCACCACTACCACCACCACCACCACCACCACCACCAGCACCACCACCAGCACCAGTAATACCACCACTACCACCACCACCACCACCACCACCACCAGCACCGCCACCAGCACCAGCACCACCAGCACCAGCACCAGCACCAGCACCACCTCCACCACCAGCATCAGCACCACCACCACCACCACCACCACCACCACCAATCATCGTAGTTAACCTTATTCGGAGTCCAAATCCCGGTGAGGTCAGTTTTGCCTTTCATCCTCCTGATGTTGATAAATGAAATTCCAAACAAGTACTTGACTCATTCTTCTCTCTCCTTGCCACATCTCTTTCTCTTTCTCTCAGTCTCCCAGAACCGATTACATTGTGCTGTAAAGAGGGTTGTGAGGGTGTACTCACAGCGCCCCGTCCTTCAGGAACGAAGATGTTTAAACGAAAGGTTAGCAACATCTAACAGAAGAACAACACTGATACACTACAGGATCCGTCTAATAACGAACCGATTTCAAGTGTTGTATGGAAACAGGATAAAGAAGAAAACCACTGCCATTAAGATATATTTTTGAATTTATAGAAATAAATTTGGAACGGAAGAGAAATTTTTTAAAAAAGCAAAACGAAACAAAAATTGAAATTTGAATCGTCACAAAATGGCAGTTGTGTTTTTTGGATAATAGTCTTGATAATTGAATTTCGATTTGTGTTCAAATTATACTTTCAGAGTAAGCTAATGTCCAATTTCTAACTTTGCCAACAATCGATTTTGCTTTCGAGCCAGCGAGGGAGCCTCTGTTATAGTGATTCGATCTACTAGAAAATACAACCATATCTCCCTCAAATAAAGTCCTTCGGCTTAACTAACTCCACCCACCGAAAAACAAGCAACATATGACAGACATTTTGGAGGATGTATTGCTCGATACTTCTAGAAATATGGCATGGATACAGCTAAAATATGTTTGATCATGTGTTTCCTTAAGTCAAATTTGACCTGGGGCTAAACGACAATAACAATGACGGCAACAACTACAACGATGACAATGACAACAACAACGATAACAGCGATGGCAGTGGCAACAACGAGAACGACAAAGACTACGACGACGGCGACGACGATGACCACGACCACCACCACGACCACCACCACGACCACCACCACGACCACCACCACGACCAACACCACGACCACCACCACGACCACCACCACGACCACCACCACGACCACCACCACGACCACCACCACGACCACCACCACGACCACCACCACCATATCAAAATTTTCTCCTCAGTACGTTGTTCCTCTAAACATTGAAATTCGCTATTCACAATAGTGTGAAGGGCTTTTATTCAAATATTTTGTGAGCTTCATTGACGGGCTTTTAACGTTGTAGAACATCTCACAAATTATTCTAGAACTGAGAAAATATGAAACATTGTAGATACCAGACTACACAAAACTTTGTTCCAATTAGAAAAAAAAAAAAAATGTTGGCGTTAGTTTTTCTGCTTCGAAATCCACAAAAGAGTTATTTCAAGTACACTTGAAGTTTATAAATTCTCATGACAAACTACATGCAGTTCTCGCTGGAAAGAATATTCTTATTTATAGCTATTATAACTATTCATAACTATTTATAACTATTATTTGTAGCTTTTACTAATTCAATATCCATCATTCCAAAAAAGAAGTATTTCACGTCTTGAAGTTTATAAATTCCTATGACGTCAACAACATACAGTTCTCGTTGGTAAGAATGAAGTTTCTAAAATCGAGAGAGAAATTCGAAGTCTTGTTTCGGTCCACTTTCGTTGCATACTGGCGATATGGATTCAAGTCCCCAGAGTCACTTTTGACTTTTCAAGCCAAACTATTTTTTAAAGTCAATATTTACTTATTTCTATCATTTCAAAATACAGAGTGTCCCCTCAAAAATTGATATAATTTGAAAAGTAAATATCTGAGGAACGACATGTCCGAGGCAAACGAAATTAAATAGGCTTTATGCTGAACAATAAAAGAATTATTTAACAAAATTCGGACAAGAGATTCAGAAAGCTGTAGATTTTACAATCGATTTCACAAAGCTTCACAAATGTTGAATATGCGCACTGGTTGTGACACGACATACGTCAAGTCGGTCGTCCAGCTCCTGCCAAACACGCTGTAGCATGTTTTGCGTAACATTCTTCAGACTCTCAGTGATTTTCTGCTTGAGTTCCCCTAAGCTTGTAGGAGGTGGTGGGATATAGACCAGTCCTTTCACGTAGCCCTAAAAGATAAAAAAAACCCCACTAGGTGTCAAGTCAGGTGAACGTGGTGGCCATTTCAGCACCACATTGTCATTATCACTGTCATGCCCGATCCAAACTTAGTTTTTAAATGTTTTGCTAAAATTTGAGATCATTTGAGCGAGAATTGGCTATGTTATTAGACTCCGAAATGATGGCAAAATCGATAAGACACCGGGCCAAATACATAGCAGTATTTCGTCTGACTTTACGTACTGAGTTCAAATTTCGCTGAGGTTAACTTTACATTTCAACCTTTCGGGATCGATAAAATAAGTACCAATTAAGCATCGGAGCTGATGTAATCGACTTACTATTTCATCCAAACTTTCTGACCTTGTGCCAAAATATGAAAATATCAAGTCGAATAATGGCTCTAATAATGCGGCGGCTAGCTGGCAGAACCGTTAGTTAACGCACCAAGCAGAATGCTAAGCGCTATTTCGTCTGTCTTAACTTTTTGAGTTCAAATTCTGTCGACTTTGCCTTTCATCCTTTCGAGATCGATAAAAAATGTATCAGTTGAGCTTAGGAGTCGATGTCATTGACTAACCGCTCCCTGAAATTGCTGACCTTGCGGCAAAAATTAGAAATCAATAACAATGGTTCTCCTCTTTATTTCTCCTCTGTGTTAAACTGGATATCTGCTTTTTCTTAGACAGATCCAGTAATATATATATATAGTTTTTTGTTTCTATTAGACGTTGCTTATCTCTCGTTTAAGCCATCTTCGTTTCTGAAGGAAGAAGCGCTGTGAATGCGCCCCAACGACACCTCATACCGCGCAACGTAGTCGGTTCTGAGAGAGAGAGAGAGAGAGAGAGAGAGAGAGAGATAAATACTTGTCTTTATTTATCAACATCCGGTGGATGAAAGACAAGACTGATCTCGCCGGGATTAGGACACCGAATAAGGATGGTTGAGATATTTGATTCTTGCTGTTGTTAGTGGTGTTGATGTTAGTGTTGTTGTTGGTGGTGGTGGCATCGTCGTCGTCGCTATGGTGGTAGTGGCAGCGGCGTACTAGTGGTGGTGGCGGCGGCGTACTGGAAGTGGTGGTGGTACTGTTGTCTTGTTGAGTTCCAAGTTGGTGCTGATCAAGCAGATCAGTGATCAAAAACCCGTGCCCATCCCATTTTGTATATTTATATTCTACGAATATCTTCAGTTGGATGGTTGTCCATGTTTGTTTCAGCACAAAACATTAAACTATAGCTTGACAGTTGTCTGTAATGTTCATGAGGAAATTTCTAACTTGAACTGTATTTTGTCTTTAGGGATGAAAAAAAATGCAGCTTTGTAAATAGAAGAACCACAATTGTTTTTCAAATAATACTGAATATTTATATTTCGCATTCAACAATAAAAAAAAAAAAGCCTACGTTTATTTTTCAAAATTCGTGTTTGTAAGACTTTTATCGTATGACAACTGTGTAAATTCTTTTTGAGCAATTAAAGAAAGCTGTTTCACTTGTTTCATAATTACTACAATTGTCTACGTCAAGCCGAAAATATTTGTGCTAACGTTTATTTTGCTATGCATTCTATTGTTCGCTTTTTCTGATTTCATTCAAATTTTCTACACTGTTATAATTTTGCATACTAATTACAAAAATCGCATTCAGTTTTTTTGTTTTGCAGAAATTAATGATGAAAATTTACACAATTCTGTATTTTCTAAGATGAGGACTATTTTTTTATTATCATTATTATGTATTAATATTAGTCGGAATGGTGTCCTCATCTTGATTGTTGCTTTCACTACGTTTCGGCTGTTGTACACTCCAGGCTTCTTCAGGTGTCTTGTGATTCACCTTAATACCTTGACTGGGATTGAACTCAGAACGCCTAGGTGACTGCACTGCACCTGAAGAAGGCTGAATCGTACACAGCCAAAATGTAATGAAAGTAACAACCAAGATGAGAATATCACTCCAACTATTATATAATATAAAAATTCCTCATCTCAGACAATACAGACTTGTATTATCCAGTTGGTACGGATCCGACATAAGATATCAATAGGAGTTTATAAGCCTTAAAATTTAAACTTTTGAAATGTTTTTCGATAATTTTAGCCAATCGGAAGCCTCCATTATCGACATAGCAGAAATCACACCTGCTGTCTGTTTCCGCAGCAGCGAGTAAACCAGGACTTGAACTGGTTGAAGCATGAAATTGGAAAAATATTTCAAACCTTAAAGTTATGTAACTTTTTTTATTATTAATTTCTGCCAAAAATGAATGTAATTTTATAATTATCATACAAAACTACATCAATGTAGAAAACTTGAACAAAATTGAACTCATCAAGAAAATCGCTCCACTAAAACCAAGCCGAACCAAACCAAACCAAACTAAACTAAACCAAACCGAACTGAACCTAACCAAAATAAAATATAAATAAAACCGAAAACCTAAATGCTTACGATCTGCAATTGAATTTAAAGTCAACTTATAATTACAAACAAAATCATCAGTATTCTTTTATTCTTTTATTTGTTTCAGTCATTTGACTGCGGCCATACTGGAGCACCGCTTTTTGTCGAGCAAATCGACCCCATGCGGCGAGCTGGCAGAAACGTTAGCATACCGGGCGAAATGCTTAGCGGTATTTCGTCTGCCGTTACATTCTGAGTTCAAGTTCCGCCGAGGTCGACTTTGCCTTTCATCCTTTCGGGGTCGATTAAATAAGTATCAGTTAATCACTGGGGTCGATGTAATCGACTTAATCCGTTTGTCTGTCCTTGTTTGTCCCCTATATATTTAGCCCCCTTTGGGCAATATAGAAAAAAAATCGACCCCAGGACTTATTCTTTGTAAGCCTAGTACTTATTCTATCGGTCTCTTTTGCCGAACCGCAAAGTTACGGGAACGTAAACACACCAGCATCGGTTATCAAGCGATGTTGGGGGGACAAACACAGACACACAAACATATATACATATATATATACGATGGGCTTCTTTTAGTTTCTGTCTACCAAATCCACTCACAAGGCTTTGGTAGGCACGAGGCTATAGTAGAAGACACTTGCCCAAGGTTCCACTCAGTGGGACTTAAGCTGGAACCATGTGATTGATAAGCAAGCTACTTACCACACAGCCACTCCTGCGCCTACATGAAAATATCTTGAGTTTTATTTTGTACTGCATATTTCCATAAGTTTATGTTAGTCGTAATATTTCTTGATGAATCAGGCAATGAACGTTATAGGTACATTGCTTGAAAATATTATATATAAGCTTGAAATCCTACGTTTTCCCCTGTCTTTGCTGTTGCTTGATAGGTATATACACTCCTGACGTATGTTTCTCTAAAAAAAAAAAGGTCCACTCAGAGAAAAACACCATCTATAACATGTTCATGTAATGGCTAG
>NC_142934.1:78972725-78992725 GCF_046866305.1 Octopus bimaculoides | reverse complement strand
ACGCTCCTGCATCAATTCTCTGCAACAAGCTCTCCTCGGATGACGTCTAAGGTGGCTTGCTCATACCCTCCGTCAACCTCCAGGAGGATTCATTCGCAAGGCGGTCAACCCTCCCAGGCCGGTATAAACGAGCTGGAGGACAACTTAAGACATGACTGGTGACGGTAAAGGAAGCACAATTGGGCCCCCTCATCTATGGTCTTCAGCAGTGGAACCGGGAGCGGGTATCCATTACTGCTTCGACTGCGACCGACTGTCGGATGCGGTCAACATTCGTGAGGGACGTGGTGAACTCGTTAGTCGGAGCCAATTCAACCCAGCTTGGGTGGGTGAATATCGCTGCAAGTATAAGTAAATTCGTAAGGAAGTAGAAAACTCCTACCTAGAAAGAAGCAAAGCTACAGAAGCATCGATAGCAATTCAAAGCCAACAAAACCTGGAAGAGAGAGGAATACTTCCCTTAGAGATGGGATACTGAGACAGAGCAATAAAAGCCGGAATCCATCTGGAGAGAAACAGAAAAGTTAGTCCAGAGATGAGGACAATGGAGAAAAGTCGTCGATGTTCTCTGCTCTACAGGTAGCGAAGGGTTTAAGTAACTGTTATTTTATGCAAGTGACTCTTCGTGCGTGAGTTAAATTTCTCGTGTGCCATTCGATTTCTTTTGTGCACTGGTTATGAAACGAGTGTGCATGCGTGCGCACAACTGGACAGCCTAGATAGAAAAGTGCCAGTTCTTTGTATTAGCAGAGAATGTATGGGAGTTTGATGGAGCTGATTCAAATGTGTTCCAGACCCCCTGGGAAATGTTTAGCAATTATTTTACCACCACCGATTGGATGAAAGACAAACGCGGAATAGAAATGGAGTAAAGAGTGACAGAGTGGAATAGATTTAGTCTGGACAGATACTATTTCTCACCAACGATGTCGGATAAATAAATAAATTGCCAATGGAGAATAATCAAAGTGATAGTTTTAATAGATAACATTAGATTAGATAAGATTAGAAGGAAGGCACGCTTGGATATTGATAGGAAATTCGAAGTCTATACATGCCATCGTTTCCACATATGCGCACACGCGCACATACATACACACACGCATACACACATTCAAACACACACACACACACACACACACATACGGGTATCTGATTGTGTGTCTCTGAAAACTATACATTGTGTCTGCCTATGTGCATGTATGTACGCATGTATGTATGTGCCTGTCTGTCTGCCTGTCTATCTATCTATCTATCTATCTATCTATCTATCTATCTATCTAAATATCTATCTATCTATCTATCTATCTATCTATCTAAATATCTATCTATCTATCTATCTATCTATCTATCTATCTATCTATCTATCTATCTATCTATCTATACACATATGGCCGTGTTATACGTTTGTGGTATCTGTATATATGTGTGTTTGAGCGCGTGTGTGTGTATGTGTGTGCGTTTGTGGGTGTGTGTTTATGTGTGTGTAAGAGTGCATGTGTGCGTGTGTGTGTGCGTGTGTCAGTGTGTCCAAGGTTGCTTGTTAATATAATTGAATTTCCCTCCACAGGAGAGAAGTTAGTCTCTTCATGACGAAGATTTATTTTGTTGGTACTTTAGAGAATTCCATTCAAATGTCGAAGCTTCAGGAATGCTTTGTACATTGTCGTCGTCATCGACGTCGCTGTTGCTGCTATTATTATTATTATTGGGTGAGAGAGCAGCATATGCCATCAAAGTGACACTGGGGTACAAATATATGAAGCCCAGTATGTCCATCAGAACTACTCGTCTGATAAGGGTACACCAGGCACATGCATCACAACCTTATATGCGCGACATGGTGATCTCATATCAAGATAAACAGCGCATGACCTCGCAGGTGGGGTCCCTTTTGAATTTTCTTCAGGTTGAGCAACCCATTCCACTTAAAAGGTCCCTGAATGAGGTTTGTTTAAGGATGTTTAACGAAACACCCGTGTTTCCAGAGGTGAATTGTTCAAACCCCAAAGAATTCCTCTCAACACCCCGAAAGGATGTAAGGCAAAGTCGACTTCGGAGGAATTCTAGCTCAGAACATAAAGACAGAGAAAATACCGCTTAGCATTTCGCCCGGCGTATTAACCATTCTGCCAGCTCACCGCCTTTATGAATTACTAAATAATGGTAATGCAAGATGTACGAAGAACATATTGCAGAAATGCAACTCATACAAAAAAATGCACAAGAACATCTTCGTTGATGTTATATTACGAATTATTATACACATTATTAAAATGTATAAGTATTATGCAACTCCTCATCTATTTTCATTCATATATTGATATATATATATATATATATATATATATATATATATATATATATATATATGAGGAACTCTTCTTTCTCAGACTGGAACGAACACGACACAATGAAGTAGAGAAATTTGAAAAGACAACACGAAACCGGTTATTTCTCAAAATACAATGTTTATATACCAAAAAGATTTTATAACATTTTTCTAACATTTTTCTTACATTTTTCTGACATAATTTAAATATATACTTTAACCATGTAACACAAGCCTTCTGTAGTTTTTTCACTCTTATTATCTTTTATACATCCAACCACGTGCTTTCACATACCAACTTTCTCACACACACACACACACACACACACACACACACACACACACACACACATATATATATATATATATATATATATATATATATATATATATATATATATATATATATATATATATGTAGCTATGATTGACCGTTGACCGAACACTATTCAATTTTTTTCTCCGTGTTTCTCTCCATGTCCCCGTATTCTTTCTGCTGAAGAGCGTAGCTCGAAACGTTAAAGACTTTCCGTATTCCCGAGCGTCATACTGATACATCCTTTTGTTGCTTACACCACCTGTCCTCGTCTGTTGTTACTTTTTCGTACATTCTCCCATATATATATATATATATATATATATATATATATATATATATATATATATATATATATATATATATATATATTGGTGGGTGTTGACGATTTTTTATGTCCTCTTTTATTTCAGGAACAGTCTGGTGTATTGGTGAACGGTCAACGGCGCTGGAGAGCATAAAGATTAAGGTTTGCAGTTGAGTAAAAACATGGAGGACTGGAAACCATCTGAATATTGGAAGAAGGTTATCTGTTTCATGATGATTCGCTCCGGCTGTCAAAATGTCGACATCATGACTGCTGTTGAATGCTCTGTGAACACAACAAAAGCTGTAAGACGTGATATGAGCAGCCTGAAAAACCGAGTTACCCAAACGATGATGGCCTTTTAGTATGTCTCCAGTGAGGGTGACGTCATGTCACCCAACATCTTTGAACAGGGCCTTGGACTCATTTCAGACGACTATGTGAAACTGCCGGAGACTGCGGTTAAACTCCGGCTGGAGAGGATTGCTACGCGAAGGCCATATGCATGGTAGTAGGATTCGGACTCTTTCTCGGAAAAGAATCGGAAGTGCTTGTTGGAGAATTTCTACGAGTTCACAAGCTCCAATTTCTGGTCTCTTAATTCCTCTGATTGTAATCTCATGGATTACTATGTGTCGGTCGAACTGGTGTCCAAGATCAAGGGGGTGTTTGAAGATCTCCTCGAGGCCACAGTAAGGAACGCTTGCACTATGTTCTGGAGCCGTGTTGAAGCCATGGCGGAAACTGAGAGCAGATACTCTGAGTAAACTGCTATCTCCTAGCCATAAGCTATATGATACTTAGCCGAATACCCTTTCCCTATACATACATATGTAGACAGATACGAACACACACACACACACACACACACACACACACACACACACACACACACACACACACACACACACACACACACACACACACACACACACGCACACACACACACACACACACGCGCACACACACACATGTATTTGTATATTCCTGTGGAGACTCATTGCTTAGTGGTTAGAATGGTGTTGCACTCCTTATTTTTGTAGTCCTATAACAGATATATTATAACTTCTCTGATTCACAAAAATCCTATATTCTTATTGCTGCGGTAAATATACATTTTTCAATGTCAGAATTTCGGTGGCGCATTCTCGTATTCTAAATGTAGTCATTATTCTTGCTTTCTGTTTAATCTTGCTAATTCCCTTAGCATTCCGTTGGGAGTATCATAACTATATTTTATGCCTAGAATAGTTTGAGCATTGATACACAACTATTTTATTTTTGTCATTTTGTTCTGGCTTAAGTATCACTCAAATGCATCTATGATATTCCTTCCTAAACTGTTCTTTCATTCCTGTGTTTTGCACACCGTCTACTACATTAATTTCCAGGTATTTCTAAGACTGTTTGGTCTAATTCTCTTATCGTTACTTTCTTCAATTTTTTTTTATCCTACATTGTTCTATTCTTCTTTATTTTCATTAATTTTTCTCGTTTTCAAGATTGCTTTTGAGCATTTTTCTAAATCGAATTTCATGTCAATTCCTCAGCCGAATCCGAATAAATTCTGTAACAATGTTTCCAGTTGTTTATCATTCACAGGATACAACTTGCTATTGTTCATTTACAAAAGATTGTTTATTGTCCTCCTACAACATTTGTATATCCGAGTCCAGACTAATTTAACGTGTTAAATATATTAGCACCAAGCAGGAAAATAATGGCGAGAGGGAATTCACTTGAAACATTCCTTTTCTAATACAGGTAAGATTTGTTTTGATAGTTCTTTCTTTTATACGAATCTTCAGAACTGTTTGTTATTTATTTACGGCACGTTTAATGTAGTTGTTTGTTTCTGGTGTTACCTTACTCATTGCTAATGTTTCCAAAATCTACGTGTAGGAACACTGTCAAAAGATTTCTCGTAATCAATTTACGTCATTCTTAGGTACTTTACTCCCTTTCTACGAACTTCTTTCATGGCTTTATTGATTGGCAATCGATCTTTACTTCCATACAAGCCTTTGCAACACAACTTTAGTTATTTCGAAAGTTGCTTTGTTTTTGTTTCTGCTTGTGTTTCTATGTAATCATTTACCCACCCCACCCTCTCTATTATTACATTTCAAGCTTTGTAATCTGTAAGAAGGTGGACTAGAGACTTGCGAGCGGAGAGTTGATCGAAAATAGTTAATCGAAACAATTTTTCGAAAACTGTAAACCTTAAGAACAACTGATCAAAATAACAACTACTAGAATCAATGATTATGAGTCTGTTGTTCTTAGGATTTGCTGTTTTGTTAGTCTTAATGACTAAAATGTTTTTTTTTCCCTTTAGTGAACCAATCAGGTGTTGTTCCCAATTCTGTCATTATTTCGTTAAACATCTCTCGTAACACATTATGCATCTGGCCCCGTTTAATACTCAAACCATAATTTTAGTATCTTATCATTTCCTGGTGCTTTCCAGTTGGTCGTCTTTTGTAGCGTTTGAGATGCTTCTTGTGATGAAAATAATCTCTCACAATTGTTCAGTTGCTGTGTTCTTTATTTTGAACAATCTCGCCGACACTTATTCCTTAGCTGATCTGGCAGAATCGTTAGCGCGTTGGACATATGCTCAGTGACATTTATTCTGGTTCTTTACGCCCCTCCAAAGTTAACTTTGCCTTTCATCCTTCCGGAGTGGATAAAATAAAGTACCAGTGAAGTACTAGGGTCAATGTAATCATGTTCTCTCTCTCCGAAACTGCAGGCCTTATACCGAAATTTGAAAAAGAAGACAAGTTGCCAGAAGCTCCAGCGTGTCAGATAAAATGCTTAGCGGCATTTCTCTCAACTTTTTACGTTCCACACTGAGGGTAACTTTGCTTTTCATCTTTTCGGGGTTGATGAAATAAAGTAATACCAGTCGATGTAAATGACCCGCCCTTTCCTTTAAAGTTGCTAGGCTTGTATCAAAATTTGAAGCCCTCATCATCATCGTTATTATTATTATTATTATTATTATTATTATTATTATTGAGTGAGAGAGCGGTGCATGCCATCAAAGTGTCACTGGCGTAAAATATACAAAGCCCAGTATACCCATCATAACTACCCGTCTCCTAAGGGTACATCAGACACATGCATCACAACCATATGTATGCGACAAGATGATCTCATATCAAGATAAACAGCGCATAACCACGCAGGTGGGGCCCAGTTAGAGTTTTCTTCAAGTCGAGTAGCCCATCCCGCTCAAAAGGTCCCCGAATAAGGGTTGTTTGAGGATGATGAATAAAACACCCATGTTTCCAGAGGCAAATTATTAAAATCCCAAAGAATACCTATCAACACATGGCTATGATGTTCCCCCACTACTTCTGCTCGTGATCAGAGATGCACATATCGTCAGCCACCAAGGGACATGCTCAACTGGTTAAGGTCAAACAACTGACAAGCAAATCTGTGGTATTAAGCAGAATATTTGCTGTAGCCCATCTTTTATACCAAGACAAAACAATGTACATGATAACACTTCCAATCAGAAGCCATGAGAGTCACTGCCTGGTACTGCATCAGGGCAATTTATTATTATTATTTTGTTTTTTTCTTCTTTCTTCAAATTTTCTTCCATTTCTCGCTGAGTGTTTTCCGCACACCTAAAGCAGAGAAACCCATTGTATGCATTCCCAGTTTACACACGCAAATTCACAGTTAAAATATGTATTTAAAAATAAATAACTAAATAAATAAATAAATTCATGAATGTTATTATTATTATTATTATTATTATTATTATTATTATTATTATTATTATTATTATTATTATTATTTGATAGGTTCAGGCAAATTTCAACAGCATTACCTTCTACACATCCGTGTTACTGCTGCGTCTGCAACTTTGTGTGCTCTTTTTTTGTCGTTTGGGGTGGGGGGAGTGCAAACTCTTTCCGGTACTGTATTGCATCCGTTTGTTTTGTTATGAGGCTTAGTTAGTCTTTTGTTGTATTAATGTTTGTATTGTGTGTTATGTGTGTAAGGCGAGCTGTGTTCTTGTGTAGGGTATCCGGCCTGTAGAGTACATGCTGTGAGGGCTGTTTATTTTATTGGATATTTCCTGTATAGAGTGTCTTGTGTGTTGCGGATTGTTTTGTTTGAGTTGTACTATGGAATGGACAGTGTCTTGCGTAGGATGTGGGTTGTTTTTAGCAGGGCTATTTTTTGAATAGTGTGTAGTGTTGAGGGTTCAAATCATCATCATCACCATTGTCATCGCCATCATCATCATCATCATCATCATCATCATCATCCTCATCGTCATCATAATCGTCATCATCATAATCGTCATCATCATCATCATCGTCGTCATCATCACCATCATCACCCTCGTCGTCGTCGTCATCATCATTATCATCATTATCGTCATCGTCATCATTATGATCGTCATCGTCATCATCGTCATCATCGTCGTCATCATCATCACCGTCGTCATCATCACCATCATCATCATCGTCGTCGTCATCGTCGTCGTCGTCGTCGTCATTGTGGTCATCGTCATCGTAATCGTCATCGTCATCATCATCATCGTCGTCGTCATCATCATCGTCATCATTGTCGTCGTCATCACTGTCGTCGTCGTCGTAGTCATCATGATCATCGTCACCATCATCATCGTCACCATCATCATCATCATCATCACCATCATCACCATCATCATCATCACCGTCACCACCATCATCATCATCATCATCATCATCATCGTCATCATCGTCATCGTCATCATCATCATCATCGTCATCATCGTCATCGTCATCATCATCATCATCATCATCATCATCATCATCATCATCATCATCATCATCATCATCATCACGATGTTCATTTCAGTAATTTCATCGCCATAGCTTAATTTCCACTCCACACCACAGCAACAGCTCTGCCTTTACCCCTCCAGTACACCTCAGTGTTTTCCTTTATTCGTTTCTAATTTTTCTCTCATAATCAACTTACTTCGCCTTTTGTTTACACAAATGCCCAGACTCCTGTTTCTGTTGCTCTCCTTTCATTACCATCGTCCTTGTTGTGTTCTAGTTTTTCTTGTTGTTGCTGTTATTACCTTCTACACACTGTCGTTATTGTTATAATTGTCGTTTTTTGTTTTGTTATTGTTATTTTTGTTATCAACGTCATTATTGTTTACTCTGGTCCTTGTTATTATTATTATTATTGCTGTTTTGATTCCTATTCGTGCGATTCTTATTGTTGTTGTTGTTGTCGATATGTTGTTCTTATTGTTAATATTTTCATTGTTGTTGTTAACATCATTATTATCGTCATCGTCATTGTTGTTGTTGTTGTTGTTGTTGTGTTAATTAATTTATTTATTTTACATCCACAGAATATGAAATAAGCCAGCACGGAAGCAAAATGATAGAAAGGTTTTAGTTCCTTCATTCGCCACTCCGCCTCCACACCTAACAAATCAATTAAACGGGATTTCTTAGGCATGATGATAGCAGCATGATGAAGGTGGCGTCGATGGTGGGTGGCCCTTTTTAGTTTTCTTAAAAAGTCATGATAGCATTGGCAGATGATAATGGTAATGATGGTGCCGGTGTTGGCGGTGGCAGTGGTGATGGTAATGGTGACGGAGGGGGTGGGGGTGGGTGGTTTTAGTGGTAGTGGTTTTTTTTACCGATAGGCGTTGCGATTCTGGTATGCTGGTCAATAATGTAATCATATCACGACGATAACGGTGATTATGGCGATGATGATGATGATGATGATGATGATGATGGTGACGGTGGTGGTGGTGGTGGTGGTGGTGGTGGTAGTGGTGATGGGGACCGTTGTTGTTGTTGGTGGTGGTGGTGGTAGTGGTGATGGGGACCGTTGTTGTTGTTGGTGGTGGTGTTGGTGATTATCCGCAGCACGGTCGTTAATAACACCAGCAACATAATCCTCTTCCTCCTCCTCCTCCTCCTCACTATCCTCCTCATCACTGCCGCTTCCGCCACTACCGCTGCCGTCACCACCGCCGCCACCTCTGCCGCCGTCGCCTCTGCCGCCGCCGCCTCTGCCGCCGCCTCCTCTGCCGCCTCTGCCACCGCCACCGCCGCCGCCGCCGCCGCCGCTGCCACCATCACCACCACCGCCGCCGTCATTGAGATTGTAGTGATTCTCTTTATGTCGATAAAAGCCTAACAGCGATAATATCAATGATGATGATGACAAAAATGACGAAGACCACGACAGCTACGACGACGACGACGACGACGACGATGACGACGACAGTGACGGTGACGATGAGGACGTTGACGATGATGACGACAGCTGCTACGATATTTGCAACTGCTTTGACGATGGTAACCATTACAGTCGTAATGGTGGTGATGGTGATGTCGAAGATGACAGCGACGACGAAGCAGTTGATGAAGACACCGACGCCTTTGACGACTTGGACGCCTTTGACGACTTGGACGCCTTTGACGACTTGGACGCCTTTGACGACTTGGACGCCTTTGACGACTTGGACGCCTTTGACGACAACGACTTTAATGACGATGATAATAACGATGAAAACGACGTTGATATTTTGGATAATGATCCTGATCACAACGATAGCAGTGATTACGATGGCGATAACGAAAATGATACAGATATGGTATGGTATATGAGATAGGAGATATCGAATGAAAAAGAGATAAAGAAAGAATGAATAAGGAAAAGGATGAAAGGAGGAAGGAAAGAATTGTGAAGAATAGATAAATAGAAGTCAGCAAATCAACAAGTGGAAGAAAGCGACCAGGACGAAATGATTTACAGAGAGAAAGAAGAAGAGAAAGAAGGATGCTGTGAAAGGCCGAAATAAGAGAACAGCAAGGAGGAAAGAGACAGGAAGAAAGAAAGATTAAAAGATGGGAAGAAAGAAAGGGAGGGAGAGAATTAGAATGACAGTGAATACGTATATTGTAAAGAGAGCGTCGGATGAAGGTACGAAAGTGGCTAGATAGAAGCATGAAGCGGGAGGCTTGAAAAAGTTGTTAAATAACTAAATAAAAGTGGGAAGAGTAAGGAAATGAAATGAAATAAAGGTATAAGATAAAATATAATAATATGTTGAAATGAAATTTAGAATAAAAGTAGTAAATGAATAAATCTACCAGAAACCAGCGGAATTAGCGGAGTGCAACGTAGCGAAATGAAGGGCGGACGCTTTGTTGGAAGAAGAGAAGAGGAGAATGTTTGAGTGGAGTTTTTAACTGAAGGCACATAGAAGAAGAAAACGAAATAAAATAAAATTAAGACGAAACAAAAGAAGACGAAATATAAAACATTCTTGTATTTAGAGTGTGATTCGCAGAAATTCAATAATAGCAAACAAAATCTTGTCACGAAAAGAGAATCGGATTTAGAGTGAATAAGTGTGTGTGTGTGTGTGTGTGTGTGTGTGTGTGTGTGTGAGGGAGAGAGAGAGAGAGAGAGAGAGAGAGAGAGAGAGAGAGGGAGAGAGAGAGAGAGCGAAGGAACGGAGATAGAATCGTAACTTCAACTATAGTTTTGAATAATTGGGGCGGTTTTTGTTGCTTTGTTGTCATCATCATAACGAATCAGAGTATACCAGAATAAAAATCAATAAAAATAATAATAGAAATAAAAAGATAAAATATGAAATTTTAAGATATTTAATATTTTCGTTTTCATTTTTCAGTATTTTTTTTTTGTCTTTTTCTGACCAGATTAAACCAAATTAAAACTAGATTAGACCAAACGAGATTAGAGTAGACCGGACTGTCAAAACTAACAGAAATGTTGTTCATACCTCAGAAATTTCAGATCAGATTATAGCAGATCAAATCAGATAAAACCGAAAAACAAATTCGCCTAGATTAGATTAAACCAGCTCTGGCCACCGTAGATCAAATCAGATAAAACAAAAAATAGTCTAGATTAGATTAAAACAGCTTTGACCACCGCAGATCAAATCAGAGAAGACCAAAAACAATTTAGACGAGATTAGATTAAGCCAGTTGTGTTTGTCTAGATTACATTAAACCAGCTCTAACTGGTATCAAATCAGATTCGAATAAAAAAAAAATCAGGACAAGATTAGATTAAATCAGTTTTGACCATCACAGATAAAATCAGAGAAGGCCAAAATCAATTTCGACTAGATTAGGTTAAACCAACTGTGACCACTGCAAACGAAATCATCTAAGACCAGAACGAAAATTAGATTCTCTTCCCAGCCCTGACCACCAAAATTCAGGTAAATATTTCTATATTTCAAGACAAAATTACAACTGACTTAAACCGAGCTAAACTAGATCGGTTCACACTAAATCTATCGAGACAAAGAAATGAATGAAAAAAACCCAGTAAAAAGAAAATGAAACTGAGACTGGATCACATCAATTCGTTATAATCAACCCAAACTAGAACCAGTCTAGTCTAAATCAGATACAACTATACCAGGGCAGGCTGAATTAGAACTGGTTATTATTAGATCAAACTGTATAGACACCATTACTCAAAATCCAAAGCAATTTGTTCTTTATGCATTTCAGTCGCTAGGACACATACATTACAAAATCGATTTTTTACACCATTTCTTAGTTTTGGGGTCTCGACCAGTCCGGTATGGAGTTAGATATTGCTGTACTTTCCATTCAAGTGTTTCATTAAGCTCAGAAATCTAGCGGTGCCCACCTCCTCCGCAGGATATGGGTTTCGTTGGCTCTCAAAGACTCATCCGCTTTTGACAGGTTTTGCTTTTTAATCTTGTTGGCTGCTCACACGCACTCTTTACCGGGCAAGTTCAGTAAATGGGTCTGTTTAGTCCCCAATTTCTCGAACATGAACACATGGCATTGAATTACATGATTATTAGTAGTAAGCTTCCTACTGTTTGCGTTGGAATTGGTGCTGAACAAGCCAAATCAGACTGTCAGATTAGAATCATATAAGACTGCACATGAAACTAGACTAGAATGTAGGACAAAGAAATAAAGTAGTGAAGATCATTGAAAATAAGACGTAAGATGATAATATCAGTCATAAACTGATACAAATCAGGCTAGATTAATAATGCTTTTTCCCCCCGAAAGGTGTATCCCGAAGCAGCTAAAGCTATAAATAATAGCATGCAAATATTGGTTTAAAAATCCCTTTGAATAGAAAAAGTCGAAGGCTGCCCACTAAACCAAAATTTACTTCACTCAGCTAAACAGAACTAAATTAAACTTGACTGTCCTAAATCAAACAAAACAAACACAGACAAAGGTCAGATTGGAAGAAACAAAACAAGACCAGCGAAAACAAGAGAAAATTGGATAAGGTCAGTGAAATCTTAAAAGACAAGCTGAACCAGACTAAATCAAATTCAACAAGTTTAGATAAGATAGTACATAACTTGAGCAAACTTGAACAAACCAGATTAGTTCAGATGCAACATAGAAGAGAACACGAGTATCTGAGCAAGATCAATCAACATATAAACTTATTAAAGACCAGGCTATATCAGAGAAGATCAACTTAGATCAAACCAATAGAATATATGGGACATCTAGGTGAACTGATCCTTATGGAATTAAATGTATTTCATTGACATATATATATATATATATATATAAAGAAAACCTATCAGAAATGGACTGAATCAAGATTTGTGAGCTTATATTCAAATACTTATCCACTGGTTATTCATTACTGCAAACTTTATCATTACTAAAGACGGTAGAATCTTATTTAGACGCATGCCTGGCTTTGTGGTTAAGAAGCTCGCTTTGCAACCATGTCTTCCATTATAGTTCCGAGTTGATCAACTCTTTCTGAAGAAATCCTGATGATGGAAACTGTGTGGAAGCCCGTCACGTATATACCACCACTTGACAACGAGTGCTGGTTGTTTAAGTTTCCGTAACATGGTGTTTCGGTAAAAAGGAGACCGATAGAATAACTACCAGACTTAAATATAAGTTTTGGGGTCGATTGATTCGACTAAACCCTACGAAGCAGTGCCCCAGCATGGCCGCAGTCCAATGACTGAAACAAGTAAAATACATACTTTATGCCTTTTTAATGATTAGATCAAGCTATACATGAACATAACAGTGAGATTCCGACAAGATTAAACAGAGGATAAAAACAAAAAAAAAAACAAAAAAAAAACGAAAGAAAAAAGAAATTAAGATAGATCAATTAAGATCTGATCAGTCCCAACCAGTCGTGACTAGAATAGATCGGATTTAATTTTTGTCAATAGAAATTACAGTAGAACGAGATACGCCTAACAATTTTGTTTTATAATAGACTAAATTACGTGGTAGAGTTAATCCGAAGCCCTGATTAATCTGACCAATATACGTGCGAAGTTTATGGTCAGGAGATAATTTCCTCCCACACATTTCAGGCGCAGGCATGGCTGATGTGGTTAAGAAAGTCGCTTTGCAACCACGTGGTTTTGGTTTCAGTCCCACTGCACGACACTTTGTGCAAGTGTTTTCTCCTATTTCCCCGGGCTGATCAATAACTTGTGAATGAATTTGATAGGCGGAAACTGTGTAGAAGCCCCTCATGTATAAATATATATATATATGTATATATGTATGTGAGAGTATGTGTGTGTACGTGTGTGTGTACATGTGTGTATGTGTGCTTGTGTGTATGTGTATGCATCTTTGTAATAGTGTTTGTCCATCACTACCGCTTGACAACAGATGTTGTTTCGTTTGCGTATCTGTAACCATGCGGTTTGACAAAAGAGGACGATAGAATAAGTACCAAACTTAAAAAAGAAAAAAACATACGGCGTGAAGTTATTCGGCTATAACTCTTCAGGGCAGTACCCCAGCATGGCCGCAGTCCAATGACTGAAGCAAGTAAAAGGTGAAAGGTAAAAATCCCTTAAAAGGATTTTGGGCGTTGGCTTTCCTCCTTTTAGTCATTAAAAAAATACAAGGCTATGGTTCACTATTTGGATTTTATGTTCTAAATTAAAATGCCACAGAGAGATGGGTTCAAAGTTGTCTTTCATCCATTCGAGAACGATATAACAAGTAGCAACATTTTACAAAAGACAGCTCATCAAAAGTAATAATAATAATAATAATAATAATAATAATAATAATAATAATAATAATAATAATAACAAATTCATCTCAGTTAAACAAACTACAAGGGATAGTTCAGTGCCTTCTTCAGGGACCCAGAGCAGCGTCAGTGATTCAGATAAACAAATGTTTAGCAAAAAAAAGTCAAAACCTTTACCAAGTAGTTCGTTACGGCTCTACAAGCGAGAAGAGCAACCGTAGAAATTAAAATAACATTTTATCAAAGTTGAGCATCCATACTTTGCTTTGATAATTTCCTGTCATATCTCTTTGTAAACGCATTCCTTCACACAGCGATTCACTAGCTTTTCGTTTCATTATATTCCGCCATTATATTTTATCTAATAAAACTCATCGATGACATTTTGTATTTTATTTTTATTCTGCAAATCTCCATTGAAAAATGTCAAAATCCCCGGAGAGAGAGGAGAAACTGTTTAATTCATTCGTCTGACCAGCTAACCGTACAACATTGGACTTCTATCAAATATAGAGCCTCGTCCGGGATTGTAATGTGGCATGTGTATGCGATGTGCGTGTTTATGTGTCTGTATGTGCATGTGTGTGTGTGTGTGTCTGAATATGTGTATTCATGTGTGCATGCGTAACACTTTATGTGTACGTATGTTCCTTTAACATACATACTCACATATACACACAGACATGTATGTACATATGGGTATACGTGTTTATATATGTATACACATACATGTGAAAATACATACACATACAATGCGTAGGAATGTATATATATATATATATATATATATATATATATATATATATATATATATATATATATATATATATATATATACATGTATGTATATATGTATATGCATGTATCTATACATGTATATATATATTTATATATATATATCTATATACATATATACATACGTATATACACACACAATATAATCATACGCACACATACAAACATATATATACACATACATATATATATAAATATATGTGTATATATAAATGTACGTATGTATACATACGTACACATATATATGTATATATGTATATATATATATATATATATATATATATATATATATATATATATACATACATACATACATACATACATATACATATAATATATAAATCGGGAGAAAGAACGATTAATGCATATTCATTTGAATATATTCGTTTTATTTCGTTGGAACCACTTAATGCCTCTTAGAATCGTAGATAAGAGCATGATATATTTTCACTTTGCCATACTTTGTTCAGTTTATTGCTTTACTTTGTTAAATTCCATTGCGAATGTCTTTCAATTTTATATTTCTACTACACCCGGGTTAATACCACAAAGGGTTTATCTAGTCTTTATGTTTTTAGCTTTGCCCAAACTAGATCTAATCTGCCTCTTTGTTTACCATCATCAACTAGCTATTTGGTTCCTTTAGCGTGGATTTCCATTCTGTTTCAAGCAAATGGATGTACACCCTAGTTTGGGGACGACTTTCTAGAAGCACAGATTTTTCTGAAAGTGATCATGTACATTGTCTTTCCTCTTCTGATTAAGATATAAATAAAATGCCTTTGAGGAGTTTATAAGGACAATCGATGGGGCTTATTGAAAACTGTGAGTATATGAAGTATAAAAAATGTTTTGTTCAAATGGATAATAAGTTAGCTTCCAAAGAGGAAATGTATTAATCACAACCTTTAGTAGGAGAGAGAGAGAGAGAGAGAGAGAGAGAGAGAGAGAGAGAGAGAGAGAGAGAGAGAGAGAGAGAGAGAGAGAGAGAGAGAGAGAGAGAGATATGGAAGGAAGGAGAGTTAGAGACAGAGTAGGAATGAGGGAAAAAGGGAGATAGAGATAGATAGACAAATAAATAGAAATATAGATAGACAGATAGATGATAGATAGATAGATAGATAGATAGATAGATAGATAGATAGATAAATAGGTAGATAGACAAAGAGAGAGAGAGAAGAGAGACAGAAGAGAGAAAGAGGGAAAGAGTGAGATAAACGACTTTCCATGGTACAGAATAAATATGTTTGTTGTGGAGTGAACTGACACCCCGCCGCATGTGACTGCCAGTGGACTGGACAAGCCTTATAAATAGATGAACCAGCAGACAGTTGAGGTGGAACTGTGAGAGCGATGGTCTCGTTACTAATTCTGCGTTGGAACACTGGATTGTTATTGTACGAACGGTTATAAAAAGATAACCAACTCTTGTTATATTGCTCATTGTTATACAGTTATATTTAGTACTGTGATATATTGTTACACACATATCATATATCGTCACTGATGATATAACAATGTTCTGTATGAATTGCTCCACCATGTATAAACCTGATGTAGCCGAGTCCTGCAGGGAGTCTGTGAATTTGTTTTACTCACGCATTGTAACGTAATAAGGCTTTAAAATATCAAAAGCAAAATCGTATGATTTCGAAGAATATAGTCGATTATACGATCCTAGTACTAGAAATTGTATTTCTTTTTCATCCCATCCCCGAAAGAACGAAAGGAAATATTGTTCTCGACTGGATTTGAACCCAGAATATGAATATCCGTAACTAAGTGACACAAGCTATTTTTCCCCGCGGTCTAATGTGTCCACTACCCGCAGGGCACTATTCATTCATGTTCGGTCAATTTCATTAGCATCATCATCATCATCAAGAAGAAGAAAAAGGTGAACTGGCAGAATCCATAGTACTCCGGGCGAAATGTTTAGCGGTGTTTCGCCCGTCTTCTTATTTCTTTATTGCCCACAAGGGGTTAAACATAGAGGGGACAAAAAAAGAACAGACAAAGGGATTAAGTCGATTACATCGACCCAGGTGCGTAACTGGTACTTAATTTATCAACACCGAAAGGGATGAAAGGCAAAGTCGACCTCGGCGGAATTTGAACTCAGAAAGTAACGGCAGACGAAATGTCGCTAACCATTTCGCCAAGCGTGCTAACGATTCTGCCAGCTCACCGCCTTCTGTTCTGAGATCAATTTCTGTAGAGGTCAACTTTGCCTTGCATCTTTTCGGGGTCGATGTAGTCCACTCATCCCCTCTCCCCAAATTACTGTCCTTGTGGTAAAATTTGAAACCGTTGTTTTTATTATTAAGGCGGCGAGCTGGCACAGTCATGACCACGCAGGGCAAAATGTTCAGCGGCATTTCGTCCGTCTTCACGTTCTGAGTTCAAATTCCGCTGAGGTCGACTTAGCCTTTCATCCTTTCGGGGTCGATAAATTAAGTACCATCAAGCACTGGGATCGTAATAATCGGCTACTTCCCTCCCCTCAAATTTCAGGCCTTGTGACTATAGTAGAAGCGATTATTATTATTATCATTGAGAGAGCAGTGCATGCCATCAAAGTGACACTGGGGTAAACTATACGAAGCCCATTATACCCATCATGACTACCCGTCTGTTAAGGGTACACCAGGAACATGCATCACAACCATATGTGTGCGACTTAGTGATTTCATATCAAGATAAACAGCGCATGACCTTGCATGTGGGGCCCAGTTAGAATTTTCTTCAGGTTGAGGAACTCATCGCTGAATAAGGGTTGTTTAAGGATGTTGAATAAAAGACCCATATTTCCAAATGTGAATTATCCAAACCCCAAAGAATCCCTCTCAACTCATGGCTATGGTGCTCCCCACTACTTCTGCACGTGATCAGAGATGCACATATCGTCAGCCACCAAGGGACATGCTCAACTGGTTAAGGTCAAACAACTGACAAGCAAATCTGTAATATTAAGCAGAATATTTGCTGTAGCCCATCTTTTATACCAAGACAAAACAACGTACATGATAACACTTCCAATCAGTTAAGATCAGAAGCCATGAGAGCCACTGCTTGGTACGCACCAGGACGCTTCTTCTTCTTCTTCTTCTTCTTCTTCTTCTCGTTCTTCTTCTTCTCGTTCTTCTTCTTCTTCTTCTTCTTCTTCTTCTTCTCGTTCTTCTTCTTCTTCTTCTTCTTCTTCTCGTTCTTCTTCTTCTTCTTCTTCTTCTTCTTCTTCTTCTTCTTCTTCTTCTTCTCGTTCTTGTTGTTCTTTTTTTTCTCGTTGTACTTCTTCTTCTTCTTCTTCTTCTTCTTCTTCTTCTTCTTCTTCTTCTTCTTCTTCTTCTTCTTCTTCTTCTTCTTCTTCTTCTTCTTCTTCTTCAATAGTCTTATTTTTATCACATGCTTTCACTGTGCTACCGAGCGCAGATCTGTGTGCCTTGGGTATGTGCTGTAGTTTATTGTGGTGCTCTTACTTTTACAGTATTGAAAGTGCTTGACGTAGGATGTATGCAGTGCCTAGTAGTGGTATTTTCTGTATGTTGTATATATTTGTTAGTCCTGGTGTTTCTGTTACGTATTTGTCTGAATGTGTTTTATCATAGCGCCTACTATTATAGGAATTCTTTCTGCTTTTAGGCTCCCAGCATTCGAGTTACATTTATTTTCCGATCCTTTATTATTATTATTGTTGTTGTTGTTGTTGTTATTATTATTATTATTATTATTATTATTATTATTATTATTATTATTATTGAATCATGGCAGGGATAGAATCAGTTAGAAGAGAGTTGTAGCGTATATGCTTTTATTACGCCTTTATCAAAGCACGCCGACTGACCAGTGAGGCGGCAGACTTATCCTATATTTAAATATCAAGGCATTGATTGTCTAGATTACTCTGATAAGCAGCGAACTTAATGCATTAAATTATAATATTTAATTTAGACGCATTGAGTTTCGACTTTAAAATACTCCAGTATGAACGCCCTTGTCTTTCTACTCTCTGTAGGAAATGCAAATAATGTACCAGTAATATGTTAGTAACCGATTCCATCGATTATATTTATTACTCAATAAATTTGCTAATGTAAGAAGCTATTATTTATTCACGCAGACTAGAGTTATATTAAGGTATTATTTTCCTTATCTCTTATGTAATATTGTAGATATGGAAGATAAATCTGTTTTGACATTAAACGTAGACGTAACATATCAATCTTTAACGCCTGGTCTACTTCGGATTAGGTCGACGTAGATTGTAAAATAAAACCAAACAAACTGGAATTATTTATCTTCTTTCTTCTATTCTATAGTCGTCATCTTATCGTCCGCATGTACTAAATTAACAATTCATAGCGTGGAAAAATTTGGTTTTTGGATTTACAGCAAGAAAAAAAAAATTAATTACGAACTCGAGGATTTATTCATGTGTAAACTATTCAAAATCGTTGATAAAAATATAAGTAGAAACAATTTATTCAAATATTTAGTAGCTTTCATTTATATATATATATATATATATATATATATATATATATATATATATATATATATATATATATATATATATATATATATATATATATATATATGTATATATATGTATATATGTATATGTATGTATGTATATGTATATATATATGTATGTATATATAATGTATATATATATATGTATATGCGTATATATATATGTATATGTATATGTCAGGTCGCTCTTGAGTGCTACTAGTACTATGTAGTCTAGTACAACCTGTTCCATGGTCGGGTCGTCGGCGACTAAACACTAAACTGGCAACCCCACCAGGCCTGCTTAGTGAGGTGGGTGCTTGTTGAGCCACCTGCGGGACAAAAAATAACACCCGTCAAAGGGCGGAGGAACTACAATTTAGTCAACGGCCATTCAACTACGTGTGTTTGTGGAGTGTTTGCGTGTGTGTATTGTATATATTGCATTTTAAACTCTGTGTGTGTGCGTATTGTATATATTGTATTTCAACGTGTGTGTGTACATATAGTATATTATGTTCTTAAATTGTATATATATTGTATGGCGGCTTAGTTTCTAAGCCCGGTGGAACTGCTACCACTGACGGGAGAAGGAGAAAAGGCGGGTATCTGGTGCCTCAAAACCAGTTGCTTCGGGCAGGCGGAGCTCGTCAACCCGGGAGGGT